>NC_052360.1:30898785-31203361 GCF_009727055.1 Benincasa hispida
TAATAATCTATATATATCAATTTATTCAATTTATTGTCTAATGATTAATCAAATTATAGTATATAATCTAATATATTCAATTTGTTGTTTAATGATTATTCATTATAGTATAATAAATCTAATATATTCAATTTAATTGTCTAATGATTATTCAATTATAGTATATATAATCTAATATATTCAATTATAGTCTAATGATTATTCAATTTATAGTATGATTAAGCTCTTTTTTCTCTTTTTTATATATATTCTATGGAAAGTTCAAATAAAGTGAAAACTCTCGCTCTTTCACTCTCGCCTAAGATCTCGCTCTCGCTCTCTTCTAAGATCTCGCTCTCTCACTCACACTCTCTCTCTCCTAAGATCTCGCTCTCTCTCAATATCTTCGCTCTCTCTGTCCATTAATGATTACTAGCTTTCATTTCTTCTGGAACAATCACAAACACTTTTTTGATTATGGATCTACTACCAGAAACTCAATGCGTAATCTTAGCATTCAATGCGTATTCCTAGAATAATCTCATTTTTCAATTATTCAACCATTTCATTTTACCAAGTTCAATGTTAGTCCAGATTAGTCAATATAAACTAAATCTCGCTATCTTCAACATTCTCGCTTTGAATCTCGCTCTCTCCTAAAATCTCACTTTGAATCTCGCTCTCTCTTAAAATCTCGTTCAACATCTCGCTCTCTCCTACTATCTCGCTTTGAATCTCGCTCTCTTCTTAATCTGCTTCAGCCCACTTATCTCCTTAATCGCTTTGAAGTTTCGACATGTGTGTACCCTTCGACAACCTAATATACAAAATTTTGTTCGTAGACAAAGCTAATTCGAAATTGTCTTTCATTTCAAAGCATAACTTGTATCCATGCACTTTATATTCGCCTGGAGTTCACTCCCAGAAATATAGCCATCCCCACCCCCTCACGTCAATCCCTCAAGCCTCTGTCTAATTCGAAATGATAAAAAATGCATAGGTTGTTAGAAGCAGTTCGAGTACACATATACATATAGTATACCATCTCATTACTTTATTTCCTATATGAGGGAAAAAGAAAAGTAATAAACCTGCAATCTCAAGGGTGGATGTGTGTCAAAACTTCAACCTTCGACAACCTAAGCGAGATTTGCGAGATTTCTCTTGTTGAGGGTTGAAGTTTCGGCCTATGTATTGTTTCCAAGTTTTTCTTTGTTCGTCGAGTTCTCAACGTTTGACCTTCACATTAGTCGAGTTCTCAAAGTTCGACCTCTAGCCTCAAACTCCCAAAACAACAATATTTCTCTAATAAGTTTCAAAACAACAATATTTCTCTAATAAGTTTTGAAAACAACAGTAAAAATTAGTGGGTTAAAAAAAACAAAAATTTGTGGAAAACGAATGAGGTCTTGATTTTATGAAACGAAGAAAATTTTGGATAACATTATAAAAATTATTATAATTAGTTATTGTAACTTTAATTGTGTCTTAAAATTATAATTGACCATTTTTAATCATTAATTTTATAAAATAAGATAATATTTAGATGTTTATTATAAATCTTTGTATACATGTCAATCCAAGAGCATAAATCTAATAAAAAAAATGAAAAAATAATTACAAAATAAAATCAAATATTGATACTTAATTATAAAATTAAAAGAGACATGAAATAATTACATACAGAATTTAATTATAAATTGTTTATTATAAATGTGCATGTCTAATAAAAAAAATTGACATTGGAGCATATAATCTAGAATCTTGACAATTTTGATAGAATTACAATATTATTCGATATTTCTATGATATTTCGACAGTATATTCAAGATTTTGTTAAGCTATTTTGGCAATATTTTAACAAACCATTGCAATATTCTCATGATTGATTGAAAATGATATTGGTGTGTAATCATGATCATAAAATTGAAAAAACCTAACTAATGTAGTTAATTCCTAAAAAAGAAAAACACTCAAGAAATGGACTTCAAGAAACATACTTCATCGGAATAGGGGGAAAACACAATTCCACTTACGAAATTTTGAGCCTTTCAAAATCTCAAAATATCAATCGAGATTTTACACCATGGGAATAGACTAGTAATGTTCAATTAAAATCTATATGTTAGCATAAAATAGCTAAAAAATTAACATGTTAACTTTTTTAACCATTTTGAGTTGACTTAATGGTAAATAAGGTCATGAGTACAATCTTTGGTGGTCACCTACTCATGACTTAATATATTTTATGAGTTTTTTTGACATAAAATTTGTGTAGGCTCAGTGGATGAAATTAGTTGAGGTGCACGTAAGAACGCTTATGGTTAACAAAAGAAAAGAAAAAAAAAAACTGTTGACTTGATTGAAGTTGAATGTTCAAATTTTCATAGGTTTCAAACAAACCAAAATCTAACCATTAAATAAAAACTATGCTCAAATTAGGAATTTTTGTTCGACTTAAATGATTAATCATCTGCCCTCAAAAGTCAATAAAATCTAATCATCTGCTTATGTTAAATTCAAAATGCAGTACAGGAATGTCATGTCTATAAGATCGTATTCCTAACCTAATATTTATAAAATACTGAAATAAGCAGGCAGGTCGTTAATGGAATTGGTAATCTAACAAAAATCTCAAATTATTGAAACCAATAGGTAAGTGTAAGAATTAGACCATTCACTGTGATGAGTTTCTCCATCCCAAATTTCCCTAGAATTTGACCCGTTTCAAAGAACTCATCGGAGTTTCATTTTATTTTCCGTCGGAAACACCATGCCGGAGAAGAAGCAAATGCCGGCCGTCGAAACGAATCCGACGGCAGCTCCCACAATCAGTGGCACTATTATAAGAGACCTCAAGCTTTCATCCTCATCTTCACCAGTCGAATTCTCTTCACCTGTAGATTCAGATTCTTCTTTACAAGGAAAAGTTTGAAACCCACAGAGCTCATCGTTACCCACAAAGCTCGAATTCGGAAACGTATGGAACTGTCCTTCGGAAGGGATGCGGCCCTGAAGGTGATTATGGGACACATTAAACATTGAAAGGAAATTAAGATTCGCCAAGGAAGGTGGAATCGTTCCTGTTAGATCGTTGTAGGATAGATCCAAAAATTCCAAATCCGTCAATTTTGATAGAGTACTTGGGATTTTTCCTGTTAATTTGTTGTTGCTTAGGTCTAATACATGTAGATCTTTCAGATTCCCAAATTCCGGCCAAATGGTTCCACTCAATTCGTTGTAACTGAGATCCACTAATGGCGGAAACCCCAAAAGTTGCTTGTATTGTCGTCCTGCTGTTTGGCTTTTTCTACTGAAAAACGAGAATCCCTCGAATATTTCCCCTTTTAACGAGTTGTTGAGATTGAGAAGGCTAAGAAATTGGGTGAAGCTGCTAGGGATTGAACCGGATAACGAGTTGTTAGACAAATCCAAGTAGAAGAGGTATCGCAAGTCAGCAATGGAAGATGGAATTTCTCCACTTAAAGAGTTCCATGAGAGGTCTACAATCTGGAGCTTTGTGCAACTGCTCAGCCATGGCGGCATTGAACCCGTGAGTTGACAATTTGCAATCACAAACAGTCTCGTATTCTCAAATCTTAAGTTTAAATTTGTGGGCATAATCTCCCCATGGAAATTGAATGTCAGAATCAACACAGTTAAGTTCTTGCAATGTTGGAGAGCTGTCAATGCTGCTGAGAGATTACGAAGGCCATTTCTTGAAATCGAGAAGTGGGAAAGTGATCTGAGATTCTTGAAGCTTTCTGGGAAATCACCATCGAGTCTGTTTTTGCCAAGATTTACAATCCGAAGTTTGTGGCAAGATGAGAGACTCCCAATTTGGCCAATGAAATGATTAGAGCCAAGATTCAAAGAGGCTAAACGAACCATGGCTGAACAGTTAATAACATCGATTGAACCACTGAGGGAATTATTGTCAAGACTAAGCGATGAAATGCTTGATGAATTGCCCAACGAAACTGGCAAAGCGCCTGTGAAGTTATTCGACGATGCAGCAAATTGCTCGAGCATTCGTAGGTTGAAGAAGACATCCGGAAGCAATCTCGAGAATTGGTTTGATGAAATATCCAAGTAGACTAGATTTGAGAGGTTCCCAAGTTGAAAACTCAACTCCCCAGAAAACCCATTATCACGAAGGTCAAGAACTTTGAGCTTGGACATGGCAAACAGATCTTGAGGCAAATTCCCAGAGAGGAAGTTGGAAGCCAGAGAGAGTTTCTCCAAGGAACTACAATTCCCAAAACCTGGTAAAACTTTCCCATGAAATCTGTTTGAAGATAGTTTCAATACTTGAATTTGTTTTGCAATTTGACAGAAACCAGGGTCAATATCTCCAATGAGCATGTTCCTAGAAATGTCTAGAAACGTAATGGAGGATGAAGTGATATTAAATGGTGCATATCCAGAGAGGCCATTGGAATTTAAGTCAACGACCTCTAAACTCTGCAAAGAGAAGAGATTCACAGGAAGAGAATTTGTGAGAAAGTTGGCTGACAAGTTAAGAGTTCTAAGCTGAACCAAATCTGCCAATGACTCTGAAACATTTCCTCTTAATCTCTCCCCTGGAAGTTCCAAAGCCACAACTCTGGAAAAGACATTAGAATTATTGAACTTCAAAGCTGGTGGATTGCAGGTCACTCCTTTCCAACTGCAACAATCAGAAGAAGAGCTAATATCCCAACCTTGAACTGGAGAGTGAAGGCCATTGACAAAGCTTTTCAAGGCTTTCAAATCAGCAGGGTGGCATTTTGCTTCAATAGAGATGGAGACTTGAGCATAAAAAAAGAAGCAGCAGCAGCAAAGCGAGTGAAGAAAGAACAAAACTGTTGTACCCATTTATGATAAAGGTGAAAGAGAAGCAACTTGCAACTTCGTGTTGGTGGAGCAGATTGCTTTTGGATTATGGGGGAAACATATGGTTTTCTCCAGATGACGGGACGGCGGAGGCATGGCGTGTAAAGAAGGGGAAAAGGCAGCAGCGTGTGAAATTAAAAACTTCAAGACTCCCCAAGTCCAAGGGGTAAGTAAATGCCTATATTATTATAATGGAGGAGTCGTTCTCATGACTTTCAATTCAACTTTTGAATTTGTCCATTTTCATATAGTTTTGTCTACCTGTTACTATGCCTTCTGGACCGAGATAATATTATTTGGTGGGTTGTTAGCTGCAAACCATTAGTATTAATATTATGGATATAGTGCCCAAGTGTCAGTAGATATTAACATTAATTTTCATTTCTGGAGTGGTTTGATCTGCTACTTCTATATTTGTTAAACTCAAAATAGGAAGTAAAAATTTCAGACTAACTTCAAGCTAACACTATAAACTTCTCAAATAGTTGAAATCACGATTCAAAATTATTCTCAAACATGTTTTTAATTATTCTGAATCAATTTTGATGATCTGAAATCTATATTTAAAAGTGTAAATTAAATATTAATTGATTCTGCATGATTAGAAGCATCTTCAGAATGATTTTTAATCTAAGAATTGTGATTTTAATAATTTAAAAATCTCACTTAGTAGAATATATAGACTGAATTTAGACACTTTTTAAAATCTTAGAACAAGTGCTAAAGTACACAATCAAAATGTTGTAAAATTGAGGAACAAAACGACGCACCACGGTTATGCAAATACCGAGAAGTTATGATATTAAATAATATTAATAATAATATAACAAAATAGGAAAGTAGGAAAATGTGGGAAATTCTATGGAAATTTTCCGTTCAATATCTCACCAATATGTGCATTTGCAATATATGTATAATGCCATTATTTATAGGTAAATGGCAATTAGGAGGTGGCAATATTACACTAAGTAATATATATATATATATAATACTCTCTCCTTAGATGCCCATTATATATGAAATATGTCTCATTAAAATCTTAGTAGGAAAAACTCTAATGGGAAAAAAAATCATAATGAAAGAAAAATAATACATATTTTATATGATTTATACTCCTGAAAGAATAGGATATGTTTGCTCCCCCTCACTGAAAGATCACTTAAGATCTCTAAGTTGTCACATTTAAATGTTGTGCATTAATTTTTCAAAGGTTGTTATAGGTAATGTCTTTGTAAATAAGTTTGCTAGGTTATCTTTTGTAATATCACCATTTTCTTCAAGATCATGGGTGTATAAAAGCTTTGGTGAAATATGCTTTGTTCTACCTCTAGTATATCCTCCTTTGATTTAGGCTATACATGTATTGTCTTCGTATAATAGCGTTACAAGAATTTTACTAGAAAACAAAGAATTTTACTAGAAAACAAACCACATGTTCCACGAATGTGCTGAATCATTGATTTTAACCATATACATTCTCGACTAGTCTCGTGAATTGTAAGAATTTCAACATGAAGCTTTGTATGGATCAGATAAATATCTAGAATCTACATAACCAACTAGATCAAAATTTGATTTATTTGAATAAAACAAACACATATCAAACCTTCCTCGGAGATAGGAAGTATATGCTTAATTCCATTACAATGTCTTTTTGTTGGAGAAGAACTATATCTAGTTAATAAATTTATTGAAAATGCAATATCTGATATTGTATTATTAGCAAGATACATAAGTGTACCAATTGGACCAAGATATGATACTTCAGAATCAAGTAGTTCTTCATTATCATCTCAAGGTCGAAATATATCTTTCTTTACGTCCAATGTATGGACTTTCATTGGAATGTTTAATGTCCATATGAAACCTTTTCAAAAGTTTTCCTGTATAAGTTCACTGATGAACAAATATCTCATTTACTAAATGCTTAATTTGCAAACCAAGGAAAAATTTTTGAATTTTCGAGATCTTTCATCTCAAATTATTTCTTAAGATATTCTATTGTCTTTAAAAACTCTTCAGGAGTTCCAATTATATTTATCAACATATACAGTTATAATAGCAAATTCAGACTATGATTTCTTTATAAAAGCACATGGACATATTGGATTATTTTAATATCATTCTTTTAACAAATATCCATCCAGGCTATTGTACCATATCCATTCTAATTGTTTCAATCCATAGTAATTTCTGTAACTTTATTGAATACAATTCTTGGAAACTTGATTTATATGTTTCATTTATCTTAAATCCTTCTGGGATTTTCATATAAATATCATTATCAATTGATCCATATAAATATATTGTGAATACATCTATAAGATGTATATCCAAACTTTTGTACACAATCAAACCCATTAAATATCTTAATATAATTGCTCCACCACTGGAGAATACGTCTCCTCATAATCAATACCAAGTCTTTGTGGAAAACTTTATGCAACTATTCTTGCTTTATATCTTACGATCTCATCATTATTTTTATTTCTTTTTCTCACAAATACCCATTTATATCCTACAAGCTTGACACCTTCTAGTATTCGAACTACTAGTCCAAAAACTTGACATTTTGAAAGTGAGTTTAATTTTGTCTTGATTGCTTCTTTTCATTGAAACCAATCTTTTTTATGTCGACATCCATCCGCGGATTTTGATTCAAAATTCTCATTTTCATATATAATATCAAGAGCAACATTATGCAAAAAAATGTGATGACATAGTTCATTGAAATTTCATTATTATCTTTAGGTATTTCAAATTTCTTACAAGTCATGTCAATTATTTCTTTATGGGTATTTATATCTTCAACTAAGTCCTTTGGACTATTGACTATCTTTTTTTTTCGAAGATTTTTATCTTTGGAACCCATTGTCTACCACATTTTTGGTGTGTTCCAAACTCATTAGTGATAACTTGTTTTACTGGGATATTAATTTTCAATGTAACATATACAACTGGTATATGTGACTAGTTACTTTCTTTGCATCTATAAATGCATCTGGTAATCGATTTTCTATATTTTGCAAATGAATTATTTTCTGAACTTCAAGTTCACATTCATTTGTATGGGGATCTAAATAAGATAATAATGGCGCATTTCATGTAATTTATTTTTCCAACTTCCTAATTCCTCCCCTTAATGTTGAAAATTTTGTCTCATGAAAATGGCAATCAGCAAATCGTGTAGTAAATATATCATCCATCAGGGTTCAAGATATTTACTAATTGATTGGAAATCATATCTAACATATATTCCTAACATATCTTATTACGTTGTAATGGAGCAATTGGAACATATATTTCAAGGAAATCGATCACGAGGATTTCCATGAGCAGCAGAAAGATCATTCCAAATGATAATCATATATGAACCTTATAAATACAGTCATAAAATGAAACATATGGTTATGCATTCGTTACAGAAATTACAGCATGAAAATACAAATAATCAAAGAGAAGTCTACACACATTTGTAGACTCATAGCCATGCTTCTTGATCACGAACGCTAGAACACAGCAACCTCGAACGCTCGTCTAATACGACCACTAAACAGCACGAACACCGCGCACTCGAACTCGGTAATCGCCTCGGTCACGAACACCTCAACAGCACGAACAACCTCTACAGAACCTTGACGGTGTTGAGTTGAGTATGGTACTTCCAAGAAGACTACCTTGGTATTCTCGATGTGAGAATCCAGAGGGTGGGCTCTGTGTGGACTTGGTTTGAGACAGAAGATGAAAGATACAACAATCGTGTAAACAATTGAGCAAGTGGGAGAAGACAAAACCTATCGTATAGGTCGATGCCCAATCGTTTAGAAAAAGCTAAATGATCGTCGAGCAAAAGCTAAGCGATCGTTTACAAACTCATCGCTTAGCTGCGTGTCTATCACCTACAAACACTACACGATCGTTTATCTTGCTCTAAGTTGTCGCTTAGTAATTCCTATTTACTTGACAACTTCCGTGAGATTATTTTCCGAGAGAGAGAACACAAAAACTCAAACTTCAACTTTGCAAAAAAAAACTTACTAAAATTAGGAAATTTTCTTTTTATCTCACGGTTACCATGAAACCACTAATAACCTCCCACTCAATTGGTTATTAGAGAAAAAGATTTAATTATCCAATAATTAATATTATTATAAATATAAATGATAACTAACTTATCATACTATATTTATAATCTATAGTTTTAATATTTCATCTCATGAAACATATAAACTATAGCTCTTTTTCTATTCCATGGTACTTAATGTAAATCTCATTTACATTAATCCTCCACTAGATGTATCTCATACATCAAACTGATTAGGGGTGGAAATGGTTCGGTTCGGTTCCAAATTCAGTTTTGGCATTTTTAAAAAATCCATATTATATTTTTTTATTAAAAATGGTTCGGTTCGGTTTTAAATTCGGTTTTGTTCTTTAAATTAAAAGCTGTTTGGTTTTACTCTTTTTTTAAAAAATATATATTAGTTAAAAACGGTTCGGTTTTAAATTCGATTTTCAAAAGTGAAATCGAACCGAACTGAATTAATTTAGTTTCAAAATTTCTTCAAACCGGATTGAACCGCATTTTTCGATTTCACTGTGTTTTCGGTTCGGTTTGGTTTGGTTTTTAGAAATGGTTTAGTTTTTTAGGTTTGAATGACCACCCCTAAAATCGATCATATCATATATAATCGAATTACCTCTTGTCAATTTGAACATTTCAAATCAACACTAAGAATTGATCCTCAACTGAATACATTGAGCTACCAAGGGGACCTTATGGACCTGTAGCTCGAAGCTCCAACGGTATGTGAATAACTGACTAAATTCTTTAGTCATGGGATCCACCATCCGTTAATTGTCAGACACTCTACTAAAGATCGACAGTTGAACTCTCCTTACCACAGATATATTATATGTCCATCTTAACCAATCAACAGTGTGACAACCCTTCACAGATCGCTCGTAAGTATAGCTCGGCCAATAACCATTATGCCACTGTAGTTACATCTAACTCCTTAGGTACCACTGATCCCTCTAATGAACATAATTCATAGTCCTACTATGACTGAGCCCTCTCTTCCAAAGAGAAGTTGTGGCTACTATGTTCAAGCCTTGGAATCAATCCTTAAGGGAGCAATCTCTCTACTTATCCCTACTTCGAGAAAGGAGTGAATTCCATCTTGTGGATTGAGTTACCAACTCCCAAATCAGAAAAATCCCCAAAAAGATAGGCATGTTGAGTTGGCAATCTGGCCACTCTCACCCATACTAATCAAAGGACTGCCCTCAAAGACAAAAGTTCCCAAAATACTCAGGATTGAGGTCGTGTCACCTATGGTCGTTTAGGTGAGATGTAAGTCTCTAGTATCAACGGCGTTATATACAGAGTCTAGTCAACTCTTGGTCCGGTCTTATACAAACTCTTTGTATAAGACACCCCTGTCGCACATCTCCACATGAATAGTCAGAATCTACCATTTGTAGTAGTTTACAACACTTGCAAATCTCTACAAAGCGGGTCATATCCGTAGTGTCACCAGGATCAGATATCTCACCTTAATCCTTATACTACAGACCTATTTAGGTTATCACTTAAGGCATGATCCACTTGTATATCACATATACATGCTTAAGTTCACATAAGATAACAATGGAGCTTTGTTTATTGGATATGAGTAAATGTCAAAATGAAATAACAATTATTTTATTCATCAAACAATGTGTATCATTACAAACAACGAGACTCCGGGAGAATTAGGACACCAATCCCAACAATATTGTACATCAAAATTTTCTCAGATGGAAAATATTTGACTCATGACCATAAGCTAATTGTAATGGCATGTACTCATGATGAGCTACTGACCTAATACGTACAAGTGACGCAACATGCAAAATAGCATGACCCAATAGGAAGCTTAGTTTTCATAAGCAGTGGTCTAGCGATTAATTACAAACTTTTTATAAATGATTCTTCTAAACATTTTGTGTATGAACATGAGCTAGGGATGTTCAACACTTACCCAATTAACATACAATAATAATCAAAAGCTTGAGATATAAATTCACCATCATTATCAAGATAAATGGTCTTAATTGTATAATCAGGAAATTGAACTCTTAATTTAATAATTTGAGCAAGTAATCTTGTAAATGTAAGGTTTCAACTTGATAATAAAACATGTGTGACCATCTACTAGACGTGTCTATTTATCATAAAATGTCTAAATGGTCTGCTTGGTAGGTTAATAGGTTAGGTCCACATATATCACCATGAATTGGTTCTAAAAATGCAAGTGATTCAGTTCCATTTTAGTTTGTAATTGTCTTTCAGTTCCCACTTTAGTTGGTAATTGTCTAATTATTAATTTTCCTTGAAAGCAAGCATCACATGATAATTAGCATCACGTGATAATTCATTAGATTGAATAATCTTCTGGCTTTTTAATGGATGTCCATGTGAGTTCTCAATAATTCTTCTCATCATTATAGATCTTAACATAATCAGTCATGCCAAATTGTAAATATATTTGGATTCATGAACTTTGGGTTCATTGTTCCATATGTTTTAATTACTCATATATGAGTATAATATAATCCAGAAAATAAAGCAGACAACTTTTCCAGATATGTTTTCATGTGAGACACTAGATATAATATAAAGATATTCTATCTCATTCTTTCTATCAGTCTCAATATGATAACCATTGGAACATATATCTTTAAAACTCGGTAGATTTCTCTTTAATTGATTAAAGAACAATGTATTGTCAATTGTAAATTTTGTTCCTCTAACAAAATAATATTTGTGTTGGGTTGTATGTCCTAAAACTCGCGATTTGTAAACATTAAACATATTCAATTTGACAATAAAGATGTTATTGAGGTTGTTTAGTAAAAAATGTTATTGAATATGTGAATTGCACATTTTTACTCTAAATCCAATAAACTAAGAACCCCTGGCTATAACAAGAATACTTGAACTTTATGTGGAGACATAGGAGTGGATCAAGTTTGAGTAATAGCCAAAACAGTCTATAGTACAGAGATAGAGTTGGGTACCTTAACCTGGGGACACTATGGATGCGGTCCACTTTGTATTAGATGTAAACGATGTGATCCTAAATCATTTATATGGAGACATGCAAGTGGAGGGCGTCCTATGCAATGAATTTTCATAAGATCAGACCACGAAATAGGTGTAACTACAGGGAAAAAACGGTGAATTGGCTCAGCTGTACTTACGAGCATCTGTGAAGGGTCATCGTACTCATGATTGGTTATATCCGATGGATACAAAAATATATTTGTGGTAAGAAGAGTTCAACTGTTGGTCTTTAGTGGAATGTCTGGCAGTTAACGGATGATGAATCGCGTGGCTAAAGAGTTTACTCAGCTATTCACGGACCATCGGAGCTTTGAGCCACAGGTCCATTAGGTCCCCTAGGTAGCTTGGATAAAGTCAAGAATCAGTGTTTGGGTCAGTTTGAAATGTTCAAATTGACAAGAGGGAGTTCGATTATATGTGATATAATTGAATTGGTTAATTATATATGATATAATTGGCTAAATATACAAGATACATTATTTTGGAATGATTTATATCAAGTAGAGGAGAAAATACTATAGTAGATATGTGATATCAAACTATGGGGTAAGAATATAATATGATTATATTCATTTAATATTAAACTAGTTAATTAAGAGATAAATAGCCGTTTTATTCTCCTCAATCGTGCGTTAATGGGAGCAACTGCATTCGGTTATGGTAACCGATGAATAAAATGAAAATTGGTTTCATTTTGCAAAAAGTTCGAAAATTCGCGATCGGTGTGAAAACATAAACGATCGCCTAGATTGAGAGCCTATACGATAGTAGCTTATTGTCTAAACGATCGCATACCAGCACCTAAAAGACTGCACGTCTGTCCCTAAACAATCACTTAGCTTTCCTAAACGATCGCATAACGTGCTGCGTTTTCCAAACGATCGTCTACCTTTTATTAAATGATCGCTTAGTAAAACCTACACGATCGTGTAGCTTCAAGCATCTCTGCTATACGATAGCTCTTTCTCTCCCACTTGCTTATCATCTACACGATCTGTCTTTTCTCCTACCTCTACCAAATTCACCAAAGACCACACTTTGGATTCTCACTCTGAGAATACCAAGGGCTCTAACTGGTGGTGTCGTTCCTACTGTTTACTTGTTTGTGACTGTTCGTGTTGCTGCCGCAGCCGACTGATTTGTTGGGCGATAGTTCGTGTAGAGGTTCTTCCGCTGCTTTGAGTTCGACGTTTGAAGAGAGTCTTCAACTGGTATGAGAACTCTTTCCTTTGTGCTTTATTATTCGAAGCATGCCGTTAATTAGTGTTAATTTTCATAACTATTTGTTGGAATGTATGTGTTGTATTTCGATCACAATGAAATCGAAAAGATCTGAACGCACTCATGGATGCTCTTCGTTAAGAGTTCCTTCAATAGTCACTTTTATTTTATAACATTGTTTACTAATAAGACTGACTATTTCAATTCGACGACCTAGGTAACTCGATCTTAATCTTGAGCTAACTATGAACTTCTGTTTATTTAGGATTATCTTTTAAGTGAGAGTGACTCAACATCTTCGACTCAATAAGCCTTCCATTTTAGGCGTAAGACTAGATAGATAGCTAGGGACATAATCCTGCAAGATGGAATTCACTCCTACCCGAATCTAGGGATAGTAGATAGGTTGTTCTCTTAAGTGTTGACTCCAGGTCTTGAACAAGGGGTCTCACTCTCTCATTGGCCCAAGAGGGACTCGATTTGGTGGTTGGACCACAAACCAATTGTTCATTAGAGGATTAGTGGGACTTAAGGAGCAAGATCTAATTACAGGGGTAAAAAGGTAATTTTGATCCTAATGTAATTATGAACAACCTGTGAAGAATTGACTTACTAATCATGTTTAAATCAAGTGGACAGAAATATATCTATGGTGAGGAGAGTGCAACTACTCGGCTTTAATGGAATGTCCCGGTAGTTAACGAATGTTGATTAATTAGGTTAAATAGTCTAGCTGATTAATCTCAGATCATTGGAGCTCATGATTTGTAGGTCCATTAGGTCCCCTACCAAACCTTAGGACAGTGTGATAAGAGAATTTGAAATATTCAAATTCGGTTTAGAAAATTATAGTTAATTATATGTGATATAATTAACGTAGTTATATAATTTAATTGTTGAGTTAAATCAAATTGGAGGGTTGTAAATATTTAAATTTGATTTAAATATTGTACACGTGAATGAGGATTCACGTTCGGGATTGGTGTTTTATTAATTTAATATTTTATATTAAATTAATTGATTAATTAAATATTTAAAATTAATTATTAAAATTAAAAAATAAATTAATTATTAAAACTGAATTTTATTTAAAATTATTGATTTGAATTTATTTTTTAAAAAAAAAAATCATTGAATTGAATTTTTGAAATTCAAAGGATTAAATGGATCTTTCAAGTAATTGGTGTTGATTTGGTGTCATCTTCACATGCCATCTTATTTTCATGAAAATCTTCTTTAAATAGAAGATTTTTTAATTGAAAAAAGTTTCATGCAAATTGAAAAAGACTAACGGTGGTCCACGAATCCAACAATCTGTTTTAAGGTCGGAGAATAGCGAAAAAGACAAGGTCGGAGAATAGCGAAAAAGACTCTAACGATGGTTTATGAATCATTCGTGATAAAAAAAAACAAGCTTAGATTTGCATCAATTTGAAGTTCTACGAAGGTTGTACTTACAAATCATATTTTCTATACTATGAACATGCATGCTTTTATCTCAAAATTAATATAATTAGAGTGTTTAAGTTCCTAATTGCTTCCGCATGCACGTTGTTAAATCTTATAATTTATTTTTCCAAATCCTTCAAATAGGTTTAGAGAACATGATATTGTATTGACTTTTGCTTCTAGAATTGTCAATTTGGAAAAATATTTTCTACTAATTAGTATTGTATGTGTAGTTGCACAGTCTACCAGACATATATCTTTATTGTTCATTTTTTAGTTACTCAACATATGAAAATTGTCAACACTTCTTCATTAAAAAATAATAATTACAATAAGGGAAACAAAATTTGAAATAAAAGTCTAAACTTCAAAAAAATAAAACAGAATTTAAAAAAATATATAGATAACATTTAATTCTAAATATTCCCAAAATTAAAAGAAGCACTTGCTATCCCATCAATTGTGCCAATTTTCTATTAAGGAGATTGAAACAAGTTTGCCACATCCAAATTTTTCATACTAGATCGTCAAATATATCATTATTTGGTAGGCAAGTTTTACTTAGCATTATCTTGGTAAGAAAATTTTGCTTCCACATTTTTTATATTTTTCTTGTGGAACTTTTCCTTTATAATCATCATTTTGTATGGTACTTTTGAAATTTGGATGATTATAACAACCAACCACAAAAAAATAATTATTTCTTCCTCTACCGCGGTTACAACCTCGATCATAATTGTTAAAGTTCACGACATTCACTTCAGGAAATGGTGTTACTTTAGTTGGCGGAGATTCATGAATTTCTTATCAATAACTTATTATTTTGTTCAGCCTTGATAAGACATGAAATGAGTTCATACTACTTTTTAAAATATTTCTCTCGATATTGCTACTTCAAGAGCATATTATGTTAGTTTCAACAAGCATGCAGTGGAAGAAAACATAATCATTAAGTATTCTAATTCATCATCTTAACTTCAAACTTAAACATGTTCATCAAATGAAAAGAGGGTTTCAAAAATACCTGTAAAGATCTTCTTCTTCCTACAAAATCAACTGCAATTTATACAATTTACTCCTCTACTAGTCGTGAACCACCAGAAGATCTTTCCTACTATCTTCTAGGAACCTTAGATTGAGTTGTGTGACTCAAAACAAGCTGAATCAAAAGGAATTTGGGAGGAGAAGGTGATTGGTTTTTCAAAAACTGAAGAATCTTTCTTTAACTAAATTTCTTAGCAAAAACAACAGTTTACATGCCAAATCTCAGCCAAAAGAACTTGTGTTTTGTATCTCTCTTTCATGCAATCAGATTGCATACAAAACACACAGCTCCTGCTTTGAGATTTTGCATGATTGATGGTGAAATTGTGAATAAGGTGTTCAAACACCAAAGTAGGAAAATCCCACTTTTGGGGTTTTCAAAATTTTTTATTTTTTATTTTTTTAATTTTTTTTAAAACAATTTTAAAAAAATCAAAACTAATTTTTCAGTTTTAATTCTTTAATTAAACTGTAAATATTAATCTTATCAAAAATTGATTCAATCAAACAATTAATTTTTCAAATAAAATTAATAATTAATTAAACAATTCAATTAATTTAATATCAAATATCAAATTAACTAAACACCAATTTCACTACCATGAATCTCTATTCATGCAATTAATATTTAGATCATATTTAAATATTAATCAATTCTCTAATTTCGTTTAATTCCATAATTAAACATTTAATTATATTACATATAATTACTAATTTCATTAATTCAAATTTGAACTTTTCAAATTAACTTATCATGCTATTTTAAAGTTTATTCCATTTGTGAACTAGTAGGGGGACCTAATGGACCTACAGATCATGGGCTCCAACGATCCGAGAATAATTGGCTAAACTCTTTAAACCGAATTAATCCTCATTCGTTAACTACCGAGTCAATCCACTAAAGCTCAGCCCCTCACTGTAGATATATTGTTGTTCGTAATAATGACTGGGTCAATAGCTATTTTACCCTCAAGAGTACCTCTTATTTCTTAAGTTCCACTATTCCTCTAGTGAACAATTGGTTTGAGATTCAATCATCAAACCGAGTCCCTCTCGGCCAATGAGAGGGTGAGGTCCCTTGTTTAAGACCTGGAGTCAACACTTAAAGGAACAACCTCTCTACTATCCCTGAAAGCGGGTAAGGGTGAATTTCATCTTGTACCCAATGTCCCCAACTATCTACCCAGTCTTACCCCTGAAATGGGAGGCTTATTGAGCCGGCGCTGTTGAGTCAACCCCCACCCATGCAAGTCTAAGGACAATCCTGAATAAACAGGAGTTCATAGTTAGCTCGGGATTAAGGTTAAGTTACCTAGGTCATCACTTTGAAATAGTTAGTCTTAAACAGTAAACAACATTATAAGGTAAGAGTAATTTATTTCTTAATCCGATCATATGCAAACTCATTGCACAGGATGCTCCCACCCCTCATGTCACCACATGAACGAATTAGGATTACTTCGTTCGTAGCACTTTACAATGATTGTAATAACTACAAAGTGAGCCGCACCCAATAGTGTTGCCAAAATAAGGTACCCAGCCTTATTCGTATACTATAGACCATTTTGGCTATTTACTGAACTTGATCCTCCCTTATGTCTCCACATAAAGTTCAAGTATTCATATAATAACCATGGATCTTTAAGTTTATTGGATTTAATCTTAACAAGTGCAATTTACATATTCAACAATAACTTTATTGAATAAATGTCAATAACACCTTGATTGAAAATAGAATATGTTTCTAGTTGACAAACTAAGAGTTTAGAACATAAAACCCAACATATTCAAGACATGAATTATAGAAAGTGTCTTCTTTAACATATTTATATTAGTAATTTTCTCTCAAGATAATTACAATTTTGAGTTGATTTTAATTAATGCGGAGCTATAACCACTTACTGATTTAAAATCTTGGGGTCTCAAATGCATTCTTTCATAACGAGCTTTAGGAAGAATAATTGTTCTTCGATGATCTATCTTTATGGCATTCAAGTGTATTTTGACATCAAACAGTCATGACAAATAATTATTATAATTAATATCAAATGCTACAAATTGTAATTTTGCAAGATTTATCATGATAACACTGTCACAAAACATTATATTTATATTAGAAATTTAATATATACTAAACATATAAAACAACATTTAATTTATTAATTATAACGAAGAGGAAAAAATTGACATATGACCTACCTTTAGTGGAAGAAATGATAGAAATTCGTACTGATAATGTGTTATAAAATTGAGGAACAAAATAACGCATCACGACAATACGAATACTGAAAATTTGTAATATTAGATAATAACAAAATAGAAAAATAGAAAAACATGAAAATGTGGAAAATTCTATGGAAAATTTCCCTTCAATATCTCACCAATATGTGCATCCCCAACATATATGTCACGCCACTATTTATAGGCAAATGGCAATTAGGTAGTGGCAATATTTGGACACTAAAGATACTTTTAACATTAGACACATGGAGTAAGGGAATAAGACACCTCTTTTTAGGATACTGAGGATTGGATATATATATATATATATATTTGAATTAATCAACCAGAAAGTTACTTTCTTTGGTTGCAAAAACTTTATGGGTTTGAAATTGCGTAAAAGCTAAATTGACTAAAGTAAATCAATTAGCCTATTGATTCGATTTTTATTTCAACACTTCAAAACAGCATAATGAGATTTTTTTTCTGTACGAATAACTTAAATTTTATGCTCGAAATGACATTTGACCCATATTATAATAATAAGGACGATGTATAACCTTTTGCTTGTATTATTCTTCCGGACTTGTATTTCTTCTCTTCTCTCCACTCTAATTTACATTCAACTAATTCAATATAATAAGACTCTCATAAGCTAAGGTTCTTCTTCCTTTCCTTACTTGCGTTTGTGCTTCTCCTCGCTCTCGCCCAATGAAAAAAGCACTAACAAATGGTAATATGACAAAAATCTAAATGACTAAAGATAATGAATTATAAATACTAAGAGAACATTTGAGGCAAAGAATTGGTTATTATAATCTTAGGTTATTATAGTTGGGTTATAATAGTTTGCATTTGTAGTATAGATTATTTTGATTTAGGTTATAATGGTATGTATTTAAAGCGTAAACTATTTTAGTTTGAAAAGAAAATAATAAATACCGTAGTTAAGAATAAGAAAATGATGAATGTAAAATAGTAATTTTAAAACAGTGTTTGGAGATTTTAAAATAATATTTACGTAGTTATTATAATCTTATTAAGTACTTAAGTTGAATAGAAAATTGAGAAAATGAGATTTTATTAAGTACACGATACACACACGTCTATGTACCTTTTATTATAAAAACAAATACATGGTCCAACTGTTATGCACTTTATTATAATTTATTGAGAATATCAAATAGTACCAAAACAGTGACACAAATATTTAAATTCAAAAGAAAACAAATGGTAATGTGAAATGTTGAGAAAGAATCCCACAAGACTGACGCGTCAAATGCCAACAATTCCCTCAAATATTATACATTCGAATTTTAATCCTTCAAAAATTTTGGTACTACGTTCTATTTGGATATCTATTTTCATCGTTTAAAGTTATCAAATCAATTCAATTATGCTCAGTCTCGTCATCTTGAAATTTGTAATTTACACTTTATTAAAATTTAGATATATATTATAATTTATAAATATTATAACTCAGGTACATCTTTATGATGTTTGTTTGAAGTTTGTAATAGATGTTTTGGATTTTGCTAAATATTTGGATTTGATGAATTTTTAGTTATTAGTATGTGTTAGACAAATTTAAGTATTTTAAGTTAATACAAAAACATATTAAGGAAAAAAATAATAATCTAACAACCCAACCCGAATTTGAAGGATTACGTTGAGTTGGGTTGAAGACCCAATTCGAGTCATTTGAATAGCCAACCCGACCAACCTAAAATTTCAAGTTGGTCCAAAAAATATCTCAACCCAACCCATATACACCCCTAATCCCATTACTAAAAACACATCAATTTTATATCTTATCAACTCCTTATACTTTGAGTAACTCCCTAAATTTCCTTACCCCAAACACCCCCTTAATGATAGACCATATTGCTAGTACAAATCTATCCGAAATAGATCATATTATTGATAGGAATATATCGCTTATAGATTTTGCTATATTTACAATACTTTAAAAATGTTACTACACACTCAATTATTATCTCTCAAAGTGTTACCGAATGTAATTGCCCGAATTTTATACGATATAACTTGCAAAAACTTGGCCTCAACTCTACTTGAACACAAGTTAAAGTACAAAAACATGACCATAATTTTAAAGGTTAACTCTACGTGCAAAACATAGACACAACTCTAAAAGTTTGGTTACTAAACGCAACACTAGAAGTTTCATAAAGTAATCTCATAATTTAAGGACAAATTAGAAGACGTGTATGTATAAAATGTTTGTGAATGATTGCGAGAGAGAGAGAGAGAGAGATTAAATATTTTCATATGAATTATCAAATAATTCACCATGGTGTAAGGTAGGTCTATTTTTCAATTGTCATGTCACCCAATTGACCAAATTAGCCTCAAACAAACAGATAACTACAGAAATGCAATTAATGGTAACAGAATGATTTTCAGCTCCTCCCAATCCAACTATACTTTCATATCAAATATTTTTGCACAACAATTTTATTTTTTTTAGGTAAATGCCTAAAATAGTACAAATTGGAAGCAGCAGATCCAATATATTTTTCTTTCCCTTTTCTCTCATTTTCTCCCTTTTGACTCAAATCTCCCAACCAATATATCTGCAGCTGACACTTTTACTTCCCTGTTAATATTTTGTGTGCTGGGGGAGCTGCTCATGGACATGACATCAAGATCAAACACTCATTTTTTTCTCAGCCATCAATTTGATTTTGTCTGATTGGGCAGCAAGGAGGGACAGCAGGGGCTAACCGACCAATCAGCCGTACATCATCATTGTCGTCATCGTCGTCGTCATCTTCTTCTTGTCTGTATTTCTTTGCAGTGGCCTTGGTGTAGGCATAAAACACAACCAAGGGCCAAAAGAATGGAGCCAATCCAAATCTGACCATCCAATTCAAAAACAGAAGAATACATCAGAAGTCACTTCCATCCTTTTCTTAGGGCTGAAGCTTCTTTCACTTCCTAACTTCATTTACTTTGACTTGGGGTTATCTTTTATCTTACACATCTAAATAACATAGGCATCTCATTCATAATCCTATGCTGAACCAAATTCTGACTCAAAAGAAGTAGATGAAATGCATGTAAAGGAGTGATTTTGAAATTGTTAAAATCACTTTTGTCATATTCAAAACCATCCCGAAACGCGCCTTTAATCACACAAGATTAATTTCATGTTCAATTTTACACTTTGAAATACAATTTTCATATCAAAATAGATTTTGAATGATTAAAAACATGTTTTAGAGTCAATTTGAGAATCATTTCCAAATATGCTCGAAAATATGGTCCAAAAATCAGAAACTTTCTGTGTCCCTTTCACCCATCTGGCCAACATATTTGTTAGAGATCTTACCAGGTTGTACTAGGTAAGATTCTATTTGCAAGATCTTCATTTATAGATACAGGAAGTGGTAACATTTTGCTCATAATGCCTGGAGTGTCCCTCATGCTGCAAAAGTTACAAATCAAGATCTCAAAGACTGGGTCTGTAAGGAATTACTTTCAAGTAAATAAAATGAATATCCACGTACTCATTTAGGATAGCAACAATATTATTCCTTGTCCGGCAGAAAAGATCAATGTTATCCTGCAACTGCTTGAAAAGATAATACATCATAATCCAATAAAAAGCTTGAGCATCTATAATTTCATGGTATAGATTTGTTTTACATTTGTATCAGCTAGCAGTTTTTTCAAAAACAAAAATAAACCATCAACAGAAGACATTATAGACCATTTAGCAATAAACAATTAACACCTCCCCCTCCCTTTGAAAGGATATAATCAACATCAATGAACTACCAGAATTATGAAAATAATTTGGATGTTTCTAAGCTTCATATTCAGTTTATACCGAGGTATCATTTATGTGTCTCAGAAAGTGACAGAAAAGTGCATTCCTTCAGGAGTATAGTGTTGACATTTTGCCTGCAAAATTATCCAAGCAGTCCTCTCCATCACTTCATTCTCATGCCTTTATTAGCCAAGCAACAATTGTACAATTGCATCCAAAGATCCTTCATGTGATTTCATCAAAAGGGAAATTAAGAATAAAAAAACAGATGGGCCTTCATCTGTTTTCAGATTATATGGAGTCTAATTTAAAAAGTAAAGTTCAGAATAATGAGTAAACTTGTGGTTCCAAATTATGAAATTTGATAGTAATTAGTAATCTAGGCAGGTGAAATGTGACAGTATAGTCCAATATTAAGACAAGATAATTTCCTATTCAAGGCTAACTACTAATATGAACTGCAGATGGTTCTAGTAGAAAACAGTCTCCAATAAAAGCTAATAGATATTCACCTTGTACATGGAAAGGTTGGAACTAATTTGACTAAAAGCTTGAGCATTCTGTTCCAGAAGATGCGCAGCTGCACTGCTAATCTCTGAGACTTCAATGAAAAAAAATGTCTCAATAGAAACTTGAATAATTTGTGGTAGCTAAGAGCAACTATAAAGAAATATAGACGAAGAAAATTTCAAGGACAGCTAACCTTCGGAAGGCATACCTTCTTTTCGGTTCATATGATGCATCATATGTGAATATCCAGCCATGCTGGGGCCAGGGGCTGAAGGTGTGTTTATTTTTAACGATGGCTCCACCAGCTTATCCTGAACATTCAAAATCATTAGGAAATTAGATCTTCAAATTGATATCAGATTGTAAAGGTTTAGAGGAAACTCTTAACAAAATTTACCACTAATACTATCATTGGAACTTCAAATAATTCTTGATTTGAACCTATAGTAAGTGTCCTATGGTTAGTTTAAACATTAAACTATTGAAATAGATACATTAAGTAGTGAATGTAGAAATTAACTGAAAGAATAAAATTCTCTTGAACAGGTTGTGCAACTTAACAACTAATAACATTGTCTGATCAGAGTGGCAACGGATCCCAAAAAGCTAACAGAAGCTATGAGTCTTG
Source organism: Benincasa hispida (assembly GCF_009727055.1). Classification (NCBI taxonomy): domain Eukaryota; kingdom Viridiplantae; phylum Streptophyta; class Magnoliopsida; order Cucurbitales; family Cucurbitaceae; genus Benincasa; species Benincasa hispida. The sequence goes on from NC_052360.1 coordinate 30,921,616, forward strand.
TTCTAAAAAGTTCTAAGCTCCAGGCATCGGCATAAAGCAAAAGCAGGAAACTGTCAGGGAAATATTAAAAAGATTAACCAGTGATTTCAAAATTTATGGAACCCAAGTAACCTTATATGTTGTCATTGTCGAAATTTGAATGTTAAAACACAGGACTTTATAAGATTTTCAATAATTTCATCTGTGCTAGCCATTCTGATTTTCTCCAAAATAGAAAAATAAATGATGGGAAATAAAAACAACCAAATAAATGTACTAGCAGAAAAAACATAACACACATAAAGTTTCATTAAAGTACCTTTCGATTGTTCACTTTCTTTCCAATATGTTCTTCAGGCTTTCTTCGTTTTCTCTGTAAAGAAGTTTGTTAGACTTCTATATGAACTTGAAGAGGGCAGATCAGTAGTATTTTACAGGGAAAAAGCTTTGTCAAAATGTAATAGAAAAGGCAACACTAACACAAAATCTTTTGGTATCATGAAATTTGGCAACAAACAGAATTCCCTTTAAAAAAATAAATAAATATATATATAAAAGTGGCTTTTTGAAAGCAGTGCTCTTAGTCTTAACTAAATATAGAAACTATTTTACATTCAAGTGAAGGAAAACTATGGGAGTTGTGTTTGGTGCCGCCTAAAGACAGCCTAATTCCATATTGTCAACAAAATAATGAATTCCAAATAATTTCTATTAAGATATAGCTGATACTTAATTCACAATCATAATACAGAGAAGTATTTTATAAGATTGAGGTGCTTACAGTCATCCACCTACACCTTAAAGCAACATCCCGGACAGTTTTATCACGTAACGTGGCAGCAATCTTGATATACCTCAAAATGCTTGGTTCATCAGCAAACCTATCAAATGGCAAGCAAACAAAATAGAAAATACTGTAAGAAGAAAGTTGATAATGGCAACTAAGACAGAAAGAAAGAAAGAAAGCACGACCTTTGATATCTCTATATTTTTATTGATATAACAAGAAAGAAAAATGTACTACACATGAGAAGAACTTTAATTTATCAAGCAGTCCAGAAAGAATGACTGACTTAACATAAAAGAACTTGAAAGGGAAAAGAAATCACATGTAAGGGGATAATATAAAACAATTATTGGGTTCCAATTCTGATATAAAATCCATGCGCCTTTCTGTCTGTATGTATCATTGTTAGACTATTTCAATATATAACATTACAAACCCGATATAAAACAAAGACGTGCAGAGTTCTATAACACTGAAAATCCTCCTCCAAGACAACTCTTCACATATATTTCAACAATCCTAAAGCCAACAAATCCAACAGGAACATAAGTTAGAAGATTTAAAGAAAGAACCTACATGACAAGACCTTCCTCCAATTTGAATTGCTCTTCCACAGACCATTCAACTGCCAAACCCGCATCATGCTTGAGCCCTGGCACCGTATCAAGAAGCAGAGAACCAGATGAATTGGTAGCTTGGCTTATAACAGGATGGTTGTTGTTATTGTTGACGACACTTGAATTCCCCGAAAACATTATGGCCGACGCATTGTTGACCCCAAAATAGTTCCCCATTGTCATCATCTCTGAGCTGCTAGTTGTTGCAGTAGACTGAAACGATATAGCGTGCCTATTCAAAGCGGAACTTAACGTTTCGTCGCGGTGAAACCCTGTGTTGGATTCTGCTGCCATGATTACCAATCCTCTTATTTACAGTAACTCTCACAGGAATCTCAGCTGAAGCATATCCAACCTATAAATTCAGGAAAACAACACGATAGTTGAATCATAAAACCCAAAGAAAACACAAATTACTGGAAATAAGGAAGAACACAAGTAGTATCAAAGACTCTGTGTCCATAATCCGCACACAAATAGACAACCCAAGCAGAAGAAAGGAAAAAGAAGAATGCAAAAAGGCCATAATTCCAAAACAATCAGACAACATAACCAAGGGAAATGCAAAATTGATACAACAAAAACCCACAAACAGCAAGAAACAAACCCATGGCGCAAACACCCATCAAAATACAAACCATTTTCTAAGCTTGAAACTCCACAAATCACAGTTAAACCCCATGAAACAGCAAAATTACAAGACCCCAATTGAAAAACCCAAAAGGGGTTGAAGGAAAAGGACAGAAAAAGCAAAACAAGAAGGAGAAGAGAAATTACTCACGATGATTTCATCTGGGTAACGATCGAAATGGCAGAAGACAGAAGCCCTAAAAGCACAAAATGGAAAAGAGTTGCAGAGAAAAGAAGAGAAATAGAGAGAGAGACGGGAAAAAAAAAAAAAAAACAAAGGGTGGGGGTTACCTTTTTGGGCGCAACTTTCCGACGAAGCCCTGATTGGCTTTGGGTTTGGCAATACAACAAAGCTTTAATATTCTTTTACGAAATCCATTTTACAAAACGTAGAGAGAGAGAAGCCCTTGAATTGGATTCTACAGCTACAGTTACAGCTAGAAATACAGATACAAATTACTCATAACTATTGAAATTGGTAGCCTTTCTGAGCCACCAACATCCAACGCACTCACAAATCTCTACCCCCCGGGTCATTTGGGTCATTCAATTTCAATCCTCTCAAACCTCCACCAATGGAAAAAAAGCTCAAATTTTTAAACAAAATTAAAGCAAGAGAGAGAGAAAGAAGAAGAGGGGTTTCTTATTTTCAAATAAATAATGGATACGTTGCTGCAGATCTTGGAATTCAGCAACAGTGCGAATCCCCATAAGCATTTGATGCCAATTATTGTGGACTCTCCACCTTAGCTTTTTTTTTTTTTTTTTTCTTCTTCTTCTTCTTTTTGGGGACCTTTTAAAATAAAAAATTTTCCTTTAAATGGTATAAATATGAATATTTTTGGTATTGTTTTGTGAAGTGGATTATATATAGTGAATGCATTTGTGATAAAACTATGTAAGTAGCTGTTGTCTCACGCCAACATATTTGAGCTCTTAAATTAAATTATTTTACCTTAAACCAATCATTTATTTTTCACCATTTTTAATCTCTTTTCCCTTCACCCTTCATTCAGCATCCTCACTGTTACAGAATATTTATCATCTTCTTATAAAAATAAATATCTATCTTAATACTTCACTTTCGGCTAAAAAAGAATGTATTTTGATTATTATAAACACTTTAAGAATTAGTTTTTAGAGTGTTTTTCATTGAGATTTTAAGTCATATAAACATTTTTTTTCTTTTTTGCAAATGTTGTTTGGTTTTTAGTGTTTTTGACTTTTGTTTTTAATGTATTTTTTAAAAAAAAAAATTATAATAACAAGTTTTATGTTTTTTAATTTTTTTTTGGTCAACAACTTTTTAGGGAATTTTTTAAATAATGTGATAATTTGAGATTATTTTCACTTGTATGTATATAGGTCAATTGCTATTTAGTCTATTGTTTTATAGCCATAGATGTTTTTTTTAATCTCTTCAAAAGAAAATTTTTATAAGTATTAATTGTTGGTGCAAGAAACTTGCAAGTAGGTCTTGAGTACTCCTCTAGTCTACATACATTATTAGAATTGATCTGCGTAGGAGTGATTACACTAGTATGGTGCTGAACCAATACAATTAGATACCTAAATTAGTACATGAAATATTTAGCTCGACTAAGCATAGAGTTGATTACCCCTTAAGATTGCTATTGTGGTGTTATTTATAACGTTTATATTCTATCTTCTATTTAGGAATATGTGCAATACCGGCAGTGCTAGAATAGGTATCATCCTCGAAGTTGTAGAGTGTTAGTGGAAAGTTTAGCTCGATCATTTCTCTTATATGAATCTCCACAAGTTTAATTGGTCGACTGGAAATTCAAGGATTTGTCTTTTCTTTTTGGGATATGTAGACTCTTATACGGACTTTTGTTCTTCTTTAGGCTTGGATCTTGCCTTAGGCTCTCTCAACAAGTATATTACTAAATTGTTAGAAGGGATTATCAACCGAAGTGAGCATAATCCAACGATTAATTGACATATAGTTCTTTAACGATGTTGGAGGATGGAACTCATACCCTGCTTTTTGTATTTAAAATGGACTAAATTTAAATCACAATTTATAGTCAATTTAATCCTAGTCAATTAGTTTAGGTAGTTTTTATAGTTTAGAATTTCAATGTTGCATTTGCTATGTTTCATAATTTTTTTTTAACCAAAAAGAGAAGAAAAGTTGATGGCTGCCAACCTTTCTTCTCCTTTGGTAAATTTATCCTAAGCTAAAATATATTTGTAAATATGATACAATTTTGAGAAAAGTTGAAAATGTCCATCAATTTATCCCATCGACATGGGTTTATGTTCAAAGATATCTATCACTACTTGATTGATTAACATTATGTTTATCAGTGATATAGTATAGTGCAGTATCATATAAAATGAAATGATTTAAAGTGATATTTGAGTTCATTTTTTTATTTTTATAAACGATTGCTTGTATATATATTTTTTAGTTTAACAATATTTGGAGTTAGAAGATTTGAACTATTAACTTCTTAGTCGAAGGTACATGTCTAAATTAATCAATCGAGTTAACTCAAGTTAACAATTGCTTTATATATGATTATCGGACGAGCCTACATGAGCATCAACACACTAAAATTCTATGATCATATACCATCCCTGAATCAAAATCATACATTATCATTGTTCAAATATAAGAAAAAGTGGAATAAAAAAACAAAAACAAAATCAAAACAAAAGAGAAAAAAAAAAATGATTCGTCCTTCCTCTTGGCTCTTTTTCTGGAAGTATATTAAGCTTGATAAATAATTAACAAGTCAATCTAAACTTGAATTTTATAGATGAGTATTTTTTATAATTAACCTAAAAAAAATCTTTTAGTACACATGTATATAATAATTTTTTGAAAAAATATTAATTTATACCCTTAAACTTTAGAAGTTATATCAATTTAAATTTTAAATTTTTTTGGATTGTATCAATTTAGACCCTAAATTTTGGGATATGTATGAATTTAAACCCTGAATCTTTCTAAGTGTATCCATTTAAGAACTTTCATAAATATATCAATTTAAACCCAAAACTTTCATAAGTGTATCCAAATAAAATATAATTGAAGGTTTAAGTTGATATAATTATGAAAGATTAGGGTTTAAATTAATACGGTTATAATAGTTCAGAGTTTAGATTGATACAATTATTAGTTTGGAGTTTAAATTGATACAACTCCAAAGTTCAAGATTTAAATTAATACAATTATTAGTTTATGATTTAATTTGATACAAAACCAAAAGTTTAAAGCTATAAATTGATATATTTTTATAATTTTTTTATAATTTTATATATGGATATAATACTTTAACTAATGAACCTTGACTAAAAATTAACTATTTTTGTTCCTACTATTATAATGCGACATAATATCTCTAAATTTTATACTTGACTTAGACAACATACATGGACGTCAACATATTAGAACACATTTCAAGACACTTTATCTACGTACTTACCTTAAGAAAATTACAGCAAAGCAATGACAAAAATCATTGTAGCTCTATTATAATAGTCTGTAGATTAAAACATACATTTAAAAAGAAAATCAAACCAAAATGAAATAAGCTTGAAATTTACCTATGAACTTTGAAAGTTGTATTATTTTAAACCCTAAACTTATAATTATATCAATTTAAATGTTGAACTTTTGGGATTGTATCAATTTAAATCTCAAACTAATAATTGTATCAATTTAAATCCTGAACTTTCATACTTTGTATCAATTTAAACCATCCATTATGTTTTATTTGGATACACTTATGAAAATTCTGGGTTTAAATTGATATATTTATGAAAGTACAAGGTTTAAATTGATACACATAGGAAAATTTAGGACTTAAATTTATACAATTTGATACAATTATTAGTTTGAGATTTAAATTCATACATAGCCCAAAGTTCAGGGTCTAAATTGATATAACCCTCAAAATTCAAGGTTTAAATAGTTTGAATTGATACACTCGCAAAATTCAAGGGTATAAATTGTCGAAAAATTAATAACAAATGAATTCCCATAAGTAATATATAAATTTATATATTAATGGTTTGTAAATAATGAAGATCTCCAATTCCCATTGTACCCCTCTATCCCCAAACCCCAACAACAAAACAACACCCCATATATTCCCAGAAAAAAATTGGGATTTCTGAGAAAAACTTAGGAAAGGGGTGGCTGAGAAAGAAGAAGAAGAAAGCTATAATACTAATTTACAATAATGGTTGGCAATGAAGGAATGACAAAGCCCACAAACAAAATCCTTGAGGATATTTTTGTCCTTTGCAATTGGGAGAAATTAATTAAAGTGATCACATCAAGAAGAATTCATAGTCCAATTATAGTTCTGGTAAGCTATGTTGACTGGACCTCCATCTCCCAAAAGGTGTGTCAAAAGACCTGCTTTATTGGCATCCAAGAACTTCATTATCCACATTAATATTTCTTTCTCATGCCCAAAGTCCACACTGAACCTGCAATCCAACCCCAACCCAACAAATTTCCATCACTACTTCTTTCTTTTTTCATGCCCTTCATCATCAAATATAGGAACAATTACTTATCATGCTACCACGTATAATTTTTCATACTACCTCCATTTATTATTAAACTAAAACATTAAATCTTGCTTTTTGATTTTACCTTTCGTGTCAGCAATTTTCGGTGTAATTATACTTTTGAAACATTAGAAGAAAATACCTAGTCTAAGAACATGACTAAAATCGATCGAATAAAATCATTCAAGATGTTCCTAGCATATGTATAGTTAGTTTCAATCTAATAACGTATAGATATAGATATGACATGCGACATGGACACACAGGGATACGTTATTTTTTAAAAAACTAAGACATGCATGATAAGAATACGTTTGCAAAAAAAAAAATATATTTTTAGAAAATGTAATATTGATGCACTCATCTTTATCCATCCATCCTTCATCAATCATATAGAAAAAGTATTAAAATATTTTAAAATAAATAAATAAATAAAAAGAGTTTTCTACATGACAAAGTATGATTGAACAATTTGGTGTAATGCACAAAGATAGGTGTTGTATGAGATGCACTCAAGTATTTTTCTTTTAGAAATATATATCATTTTTATACTAAAAAAATCAAAATAAATGGGTTGATGCATTTATATGCTTAAAAAGCTTAGTTTAGTGTTTTTTACGCTAAAAGTTTTTATTATTATCATATATGTGTCTTTTTAGTCTACTAAACAAGGGTTCTATGTATGTTTACAAGTGTCTGATACGTATCCAACAAGTATCCAAATGTCCAAATATTTGATACATTTCAGACACGAACACACTAGCTAAATTAAAGTGTCAGTACTTTTTAGGTTTCAACTACGTCCATTACGACGAAAAGTTTTAGCATTAAGACTTCTAATAAGGATTCATTTGAAATAAACTAAAAGATTTGGGATAAAATTAAATTGAAACTCATAGAGATGGAACTCAATGGAAGAGAAAAAGAAAGAAAAAAGAAAGTAAAAGATTGAGTTTGGTGACAAACCACTTGATGATTCCAGTGAGATACACAGTTCTTTTGTCCAAGTCAACCTCCACTCCTCCACTTTGGAAGAATTCTCTTGCGGCGCATCTTAGCTCTGCTTCGACTCCTTGAGGAGTATAGAATCTTACTCTTGGGCTTGACTTTGTGCCATTGCACAGTCCAAAGTGAATTAATGGATTCACTTCCCCAAACGCGACCTGACATTTGTATATCATATTCAGAATATGAATTTTAAAAGATGCCATCCCATTATATTCCTCTATCTTCTAGTCCGTCAAATCGTTTCAAGTCTCAATTTTCATCGTAATTTTAATTTCAAGTATAATCCACCATTTTAGGCATTTAGATTTTGTCTAATATATTATAAGGGAACATTGAACTACTGTGATATCATTTCCTCCTTAAATACTGCATCAAACTATTGAATTGACCTTTTTCAGCCCACCAGTGAGAATGAATGTCAAGAATTATAAAAATAACTACTAAAATTTTGGATTTAGGGCAGTTCCCTTCAGATATCTAATGAAATAAAAAATGATCAGGTTTAGAAAAGACAAGGAAATGGTGCTAAAGGGAGTGGTTCAACAAAAAAGCAAAGGATCTAAACTAATGAAACAGAATCAGAACAAAAGTATCAGAGAGATGGAATAGGTATCAGCCGAAGGTTAGAAGAAAACAGATCATAATCCTCAAAAGTTGAAATGATAAGATAAACTTTACCTCCAATCGCTTGTCAGCACTGCTGAAGGGTTTGACAAAGGAATAGGGTGGCCTCCTATTGCCTCTGAGAATCCCATTTTTTATGGCTACAAGTGAATATGGGTGTCCGCCGACTAAGTATTGGAAGTCGGAGAAGAAGGATTTTCTGTCAATTACACCCTCTAGTCGTCCAAATCTTATCGACCCATGAATCACCATAGCATTGTAAAGATTTAAGAAAAAAGCTAACTTTTCATTATGTGACAGTTCCAAGAGGTTCACGCGATGAAGGTCTTCTATTACATTTATGTACCTGCATTCCATAAGTTTGAGAAGGAAGGACGCATTTTTAGAAGTGGTGAAGGGGAAAAACAACAATCTCATTGGATTTTTTTTTCTCTTTTCCAAAATAAAAACGAAGGAAAGGAAAAAAATTTGAGAAAAGAGAACTAGATTTGTTATTATTATTATTATTTAAAAAGAAATAATGGTTTTTCATTCGGTTGACTTGTTTAAGTTTTCTCATTCTCCGCTCTCTCTATTTTCACTTACAACTCATTCTTCTTCTTGTTCTTTTTTTTATTAAAAGAAAACAAATAAGAAGAGTTGTGAGATTGAAAACGAGACAGCAAAGAACAAGGACGAGAGTCAAGAGTCCAACAAATTATGTACAATAAAATTGTTTTGATAATTCCATCGATGATGATGCACGCAAACCGTCAAAATAATTTAAGTTTTAAGAAGTTGGGCAAAGTCCAATTTGGCCCTCAATTTTGGCTCAACAGCATAATTATCTCATGAAAGAACGAGAAACAAAAAACTAATAATGTTACCAATGAGGCCCTCATGTCTAACATAATTGTGCTTATTTAGACAAATGAAACATATGGTATGCAGAAAAGGAAACTTGAGAACAGATGAGATGATTGAGGAGGCTGATTACATGAAATCTGATTTTTATGTTTAATGTGTATATGAATAAATAATGAGGTTTAAATCTAGATTCCTTTTTTAAAACATATATAATTATTTTATATCTATATTCATTTATTATCTAAAATCTGATGATAATTAATTTTCACAATTTATTTATTAATTGAATTAGTGTTAAATTACCAAACTCAAACCAAATCAAACCAAATTTAAAGTTGGCAAATGATTTACCATTAAAACTAAATTAATCAAATAAAGTAATTAGTTCCAGTATTAATTATGGTCATCACAAGACTGATCAATGCTCGAAATGAATAGCAATACAATGCCAAATATAGAAAAGAATTTGTTTTGTTAGTTCTTAATTCTTTGTTTAATGCTAATGCAAAATAGGGAGAGAAAATAAACATAAAAAGATATGGAAATTTGTAAAGAATTGTACCTTCGAAATTCTTCAGTGTTGCTAATGGTGAGATAATCAACACGTTGGAGATCTTCAGAGGCATAAGATTCTAAAATGGCGGACATGATCTTGGCTAGTTTTTGTGCAACAATGGCTGCGGGCTTGGGCTCATTGTCATTAACCGAGCCCCTGAAATTGAAGCACCGGGCTATAAATGGCCCATGCTCAAGGAATCTATAGAAATGATTCCCATCTTCAAATTCATTTTCCCTAATCACAATCAAATTATACATCAAATAAGATATAATCTCAAATCTTCTATTTGTTGTGCTAGGTTATTGAATCAACTTATTTAATTCTCTAAACTTTTAAATTTGTGTTTCTTTGATTTTCAAAACATTTAAATTTGTATAACAAATCTCCAAACTTTCAATATTGTGTCAAATAAGATTTTTAGACTTAAAAAAGAGTCTAATAGGTCTTTTCATTTTCAACTTTAGATTCAATAAATCATTAATCCATTCGACCGTACTTTTTTTTTAATTCACACATTAAACACAAAATTAAAAGTTTATGTGTTTTGTATTTTTTGCAATAAGAAATATTGACCTTGCATTAAGGGCACTTGAAAAAAAAAAGTTTCTAAATGAAAACATATAAGAAAGTTTTCACATATAGAAAAAATGTCAAACTATCACTGATAAATATTAATAGTATCAGTTTCTATTAAACTCTATCAAAGAATAATAAAATTTTACTATCATTACTAATTTAATATATGAAGTTAGTCGAGCTTCCATGGTTTTTTCAATTTTGTTTAACAAAATATTTCTCTCTCTCTATATATATATATATATTTGTTAAGTATTTAGAACCATTCAAACAAACCACAAAAAAAAAAATTAAAATATTTTTTGAGAGTTTAGAAAAAAGTATATTAAATATTTTAAAGTTTAAAAACTTATTGATTGACACAAAAGTTTAGTTTATTTAACCAAAAACAAAGGTTAAATTATTTTGCTCTAGGAATCATTGTGATAATAAAATAAGAGAAAATAAGTTCTTAAAAAATAGATTAAATTACAATTTTGACTTTATAGTTTGAAAAAAATTAGAATTTAGTCTCTCTAGTTTGATGAACCTTGATAAATAATCCTCACGATAGAATTATTTGAGAAGATTTTATAAAACCATATAGATTATTTATAAGATTTTATCAAACTATGGTAACTAAATTTTAACTTTATCCAAACTTTTTAGACCATACTCGTAATTTAACCTAAAAAATTAACTTCAAAAATTAAAATCTCGTTTATTAATCATTTGGTTTTTTGTTTTTGAAAATTAAGTTTATAAATTCTTCCATCTCTAAATTTCTTGATTTATTATCTACTTTTACCCATGGTTTTAAAAATTAAGCCAAATTTTGAAAACTAAAAAAATAGTTTTTAAAAATTTGGTTTTTTTATTTTTTAATTTGACTAAAAATCTAATTCTTGTACTTAAAAAAATACAAATGAATGTAAAATATCGAGAAGAAATAAATTTAATTTTTAAAAATCAAAAATAAAAAACGAAATCGCATTAACCACGAAGTAAGAAAATGAGAGAGAGAGATTTTACCCAAAAACATGATGGATAAAGAGCTTCTGGGCCATCTGCTTTCCAATTTCAACGGCCTATAATATTGTTCATTCAGTCACAAATCAGATTCAAATTCCATCTACCAACAATACAATACCATTTTCTAATACCCCCATTGAAATTTGTGCTAAAGTTTAATATTATATTGCTTGTTTTTCAGATCAAATATAAACAGATGTAGCGTAGCAGAATATCAAACGCTCACTCCCTATCATTACTCAACTCAATCATACTATACATTCTTCCTCAACCTAACAACCAAAGCCTCTTGCAAAAGCATCCCATCTATATCATTCCAAAAAAAAAAAAACTAGTTATTTTAAAATGACGTGGGATTTAATCATTAATTTCATAACAAAAATTACAAATGTAACTGAAATAAGTATATGCAAATACAAGTACCATAAATTCTTCATTATTACTCTACGTTATTAAATTAGATTAAAAATAGCAATATAGGAGTATAGGAGTAATAATGCAACTACATGAGATTAGTTCCCATAATCATAAGATCCATTTTTAAGATAAGAGCCAACCTATTAATTACCACAATTTACAAAACCATTTTTCTCAATTTCAAATTTCTTTATCTTATCATTTCACCTTGTTGTTAGTTAGTTGCCCCCATCATTAATGGGCACGTGGGATATCTTTCACCAAAGTCCTCTCCCAAAATCCAAGGCCTAAACAATTTTTCATTGCAATAATTTCTTGTATAGCTAACATATCACTCTAAATTTAGTATCATCGTCAATATTAATAGGTTTGATTTGGTAATAAATAGAAGGAGTGATAGTATTAAAAATTCTATTCACAATTTATTTGATACTTTGTTCAATAATGTATTATTGTGTTTTATCTTCTTTTAAATGTTCCTACTATAACAAGCCATTTAATAGAGGTAATAATACTAAAAATTCTCTAAACTTGAAAGATTTTGCATCTAAATTTAAATTTTTATTCTATTTTAGTTTAGGAAAGGAGTGGGGGTCAGGATTTGGACATTTAAGCTTTAATTATTTATTCCTTAACTAATAACTAAATTTCCAATTTTATATATGTAATATGAGGGAAACAATTTGGAGTAAGAAATTTTGAATTGAAAAATAATCAGATGTTTCGCGGAACAGAAAACGATGAGATGGCAAGTTCGAATGACCGTAGGATTTCAAAACAGGGTCAAAAGTATGTCATATTTAATTGCATCCAACGGTCAGAAAAAACAGAATACAGAACTCTGAATGGCATAAGGAGAAAACAGAGCATACCTTTCTACGGCCGCAGTCAAGGCGCTGAATGACCGCTTCCACCATTTCGCTGCCGGAGAAGCAGTTCTTGACTATCTTCATCTTGATCAATCGGTCCTGAATCGGCAATCTTTGTCTCAGAAATTTCACGATCTCCAGTAGTTGGTCCGGCGATCCTTCATCTGGATCGTCGAAACCGTAGACTGGCGGAGCCGGTGCGTCGTCGGGACATTTATTGCTCAGCATATCTTTGATTCTCCGGTCAAATTCGCCGCTGTTTCTTAGGGAGTTGAGCGCCACGAGACCCCCAAATAGCTTTTCGTTGAAGAAAATCTGCGGCACCAATGAACTTCCCGTCCTCTTCATCAGCTCTTTCTCTCTTAGAGGAAAAACGTCGACGTTTATCTCAACAAACCTCAATCCCTTTTCGTTGAAGAAACTTCTAACCGCTTTACAATCTCTGCAATTCGACCTTGAGAAGAAGCTGATTCTTCCCTTTAATTCTCTCTCTCTCTCTTCATCGCTCTTCAGTTTCACCACGACTTTGAGACCGGAGAGGTTGATTTCGGTGACGCCGGTTTGGGACTTTCCGTTGTCATCCTCGTCGTCATTTTCTTCATCTTTAAGCGACGAAATCCGCTTGAAAATCGCTGCCGATAAGCTATTGCTTCTCTCCCGTATAAACTTCCCAATCGACGGCATGTCGACGGAGATATTCTCAGCCAAACTCTGCGACCGTTTGGGCGGCGGTTCATCAGCAGAGGAAATGGAAATCCCAGGTGGGGCCTCGGGTTTAGGAAGTTGAGAATGAGGCTCCAATACGCGTATTTCGCCATTATTGGGTTTCAATTCGTGGTGGGGACGAATGGGAATATGACCGTTATGATGGGTAGAATCCTCTAATTTCTCGGTATCGAACGACGACGACGAAGAAGAAGAAGAAGGAGATTCGATATCAGAGAGCTTCGTCTGATTTTCATCTAGAGGGGGCGAAATGGAAAGCTTAGCGGCGAGCTTGGGATTGTCAGAATCATTGATCAATGGAAGTTGAGAAATGGTGGAAATATGATCGATTCCATCTGGGTTTGTAGGAGGATCATGAACTCCATTAGGAAAAGAGATGGGTTCTCGAGAAACAGAGGAATGAACGTCAACAGCCATTGGAACAGAGAGAATTAGAAGAAGAAGAAGAAGAAATAGGGAAGAATGGAAATGGAGAAAGGGGTTTAACGTTTTAAGGGAGAAAGAAAGAAAGAAGAGGTCAAATGGGGCCCACAGAGAACCCCAAAAATTTTACAAGGTTTTTCGTAAAAATTAAAACAATATATATAATTTGCAAATAATTTAGAGACGGTTAGAGAGGGACGGGGCATAAGAGGAATAATAAACCCTTGAGAAGCGGGGGAGTGGGGCCTGCGAGAGTCACGTGACGTGAGCGGATCAGCCACGTGATGAGACATTTTTATTTTAAGAAAAAAAAATAGAGTGAGAAAAATCAATTTTCATCTTAAACTTGTCAAGTTATTAATTCTTTAATTTCAACAAATTTAATCCTAAATTTAAGCCATTGTTGCAACTTTAACCTTAAAAATGAAAAATTGTTGCAATATTATCATTCATATAAGTTATCACCTCCAAATATTGTTAGAAATGTCTTCTTTAATATCAAAATTTTCATATTTATGTAACTAACAAAAAAAAAAAAACAAAATAAACATCGATAGACTTTTATCAACCTCAATAAAAGAAAATTAAATTTTGTTATTTTGTATGAATAGTTTCCCTTGTTTTTCTATTTTTGAAAATCCCCCTTTCTAATATGGATTTAATGAATTATAAAATTTACATGCCATATATAATTGATCATTTTTTTTAGAGAAAAATAATATTATAGCTATTATTTAGGGATGTTTTCAAATATAGAAAAATGAACAAGTTATTTATAAATATAATAAAATGTTGTTATCTATAGATATTGATAGATAATGATATTTTACTATATTTAAAAATATTTCCATAAGTTTTACTATTTAAAACAATGATCCATATTTTTATAAAATTCATAAATATTGAAAATATTATTTAATGGTTTGTTTGTGCGTTAGTTATATTTATTTTCGCGTAAAACTTTGTTTGATTGAAATTGATGTGTTTAAGAAGAATTTTATTTTTTTTTTTGGTTAAAATTAGTATGTGATTTAGTTAAAATTGAACTAAGGTTAAAATTTCTAACCCAAGTTGATGAAATTGAAAACTTAAGATCAAAATCAAAAGAAAGTGACAAATTTAGAGACAAAATTGATGCTTCTTTTTTAAATTTAAAAATATCGTTTAATTTCCACGTGGCAATCTCTTAATCCAAATATTTAATATAAATTTTAAAAAATGGTTTTTTTAATTAAAAAGAAAATAATGGATCATTATGGTTTGACGTCAAAACCGAAGGGGTCGAGCCCGGTATTGTATCGTTATGCCGCTCCGCTCTCGTCATGTCACTCCAGAAATTTATATATTTTTTTAAAATAAATAAATAAATAAACCACACCAAAAAATAAATAAATAAATAAATAACATTAGAAGGCTGAATTACCAAATCGGTTTTTATTTGTTCTGACTCGGTTTCTACAAGGAAAAAAAAAAACTACATTTTAGTTTAGGTTCAAATAAATCATTAATTCTTGAAGTTTTAAAGTTAATATTTATTAACATTTGAAAATTTTAGACCTCTTTGATAACAATTTCATTTTTTGTTTTTGATTTTTGAAAGTTAATGTCTATTTTTTACCTATTTCTTATAATGAATTGCATATTTTTTAAGTACATGATTGAATTTTTAGTCAAATTTAAAAAACAAAAAACAAGTTTTTAAAAACGACTTTTTTAAGTTTTCAAAATTTGACTTAGTTTTTTAAATTATTAGTAAAAAGTAGATAACACAAGAATAAATTTGATAGTAAAAATAGTATCTACAAACTTAATCCTCGAAAACAAAACAAAAAAATCAAATACTTACCAAATCTAAATGTTTTTTTTAAGCACTAAGTCTAAAGGTTAAAAAAACTGGTCTCTAGATTTTCATACAACAATAATTTAGGTTTTTTTTTTTAGTTAGTAACAGTTTAATTTTTATAGTTTTAAATTTGTAATAGTTTTGGTACTAAATTTTAACAGATAAAAATTTAGTTTCTATCATAAAAAATATTGTTAAAACATAATGAAATTTCTTATATTTATAGATTAATAAATTGATTAAGAACAAAATGTGTTTAAACTACAATAACTATATAACATAACAAGAATGGACAATTCTATATATATTTTTTTTTAATCATGAGAGGGATTGAATTGTTACTAAGTTGAAAATGCAAATGACAAAATTGTTACATACTAAAGTTTAATAACTAACAAATTGGAAATTAAAATCTATTATATTATTACCATTTAAAATTCAAGGACTATATTATTATTTTTATGATAGTTTAGGGCCAATATAACAATGTTTAATAAACATATTCAACTACCACATCATCATTTGGTTATATCAACCGGCATTCAACTTTGCTTGATAACTATTTAGAAATTAGAATAAATTAAATTTAAATATAAATTTCAAAACCGACACGTCACTTTTGAAATTTAAAAAACTACCAAATTTGTCATTTATAACCTATCAAAGTGGTGTGAAATAAGTCTTTGTATTGAAAATTTTTAAATAGTTTATTGAACTTTCAAGATTTTTATTGTAGAGTAAACATATCAACACAGTTAAAATAATTAACTTTTGCAAAATAATTTCATCTAATTATAAGGATATCCATAGCTAATTACAATCTTCAAAAGGAAAAAAAAAACTAATTAAGGGCAGTAATTGCACTACTTGTTTATTCAATGTGTAGTGGTACAAGGTCTTTCTCATAATTATAGATTTAATGCTCGAACTTTAAGTTCTACATCTATTTGATTTTTAGTCTTTTAAATTTTTTTAATAGGTCTCTTAGATTTTTAATTTTGTGTCGAATAGATACCTGAACTTTACAAAGTGTCTAATAGCTAGATTCTTAAACTTTTAATTTTATGTTCAATATATCTCTGAACGTTAAAAAAATGTCACTACTACAAAACTAGACTTTAATGTCAGTTTAAAATTGACATTATAGAGGTACAATGTTGATTGAAAACTGATATTGAAGATCATGTTATAAAAGGTTTTCAATGTCGGTTGTCTTTAATCCGACATTAAAGACAACTGGCATTAAAAACCTTAAATAACACCTCCTTCAATATCGATTGTCTTTAATGTCAGTTGCCCGATATTAAAAGTTTGTTTTTGTGACAAGCAATGTCTATCATTGTTTTTTGTACTAAAAAAAATAAAAATGCATATAATAGATCATCAAACTCTCGATCTTGTGTCTAATAGATTCCTCAATGTTTTAGTTATGCATCTAATAAATCTTTGACATATTCGATTTATTTTTTAAAATTTACGTATCTACTAAACATAAAATTGAAATTTTAGGGTTCTATTAGACATAGAATTTAATTTTAGATCTAATAGATCAATTATCAATTATTTATTTCTTTTAAAAAAATAATATATATAACTTTTATATGCAAAATTGAAAGTGTATGGATCAATTGATACAACATTTAAAGTGCATAGACTTATTTGATACAAAAGTGAAAGTTCAATGACTTATTCGACACTTGTTAAAAGTATAGGGACCAAAATAAACATAAATTAAAAATTTAGGTTCCGTTTGGTAACCATTTTGTTTTTTGTTTTTGTTTTTGAAAATTAAACCTATGGACACTACTTCCACCTCCAAATTTCTTCATTTGTTATTTACTAATCACCAATGGTTTAAAAAAACTAACATAAAATCAGGCTCCACTTAGAAAAAAACTCAATTTGGCGCTCCATACACTGCCGCTTTCCTGCTAGGCTTAGGCCACTCTAATCTAATAAGGGCGTGAGAAAGCGAGATACAAACCTTCCTCTTCGGAGCGGAAACAGACGTTTTGAGAACTAAAAAAAATTAGCTTTCAAAAAGTTATTTTTATTTTTAGAATTTGACTAAGAATTCAATTATTGTACTTAATAAAGATGCAAATCATGATAAGAAGTGTAGATGATATAGACTTAATTTTAAAAAACAAAAACAAAAAATAAAATGGTTACCAAACGGGAAAACTTATAATATAACCATTTTATTTTATTTTATTTTTGTTTCTTTTAGTTTAACTTATAGAGTGAAAGATTCGAACTTTCCCCATTTGATCAAAATTATGATGCCTTAACAAGTGATTTAGTAAAACTTCATATAAAACGAAAAAAAGAAAAAAAAAACCTTTATAACAGTGACTTTTATAGTTAAATTGTAACTTTTAAAATGACAAAAATGAAAATTTCAACTAAAATGAACTTTTATTTATAGGATGAAATTGGGTAATTTGACCAAAATAAATTATTCTTTTATTCGGGTCAAAGGGAGGATGAACAATAAAATAAAAGAAACATTTTTTTTCCAAACAAAAAAAAAAAAAAAGGTTTTACTTGTTCAAATAAAATGAACTTAAAACTTATAAGCCATCAAAATTCAACCTAAACGGATAAGGTTTTGGTTCATCGTATAGCATAAGCTAAATATTTTTTGGATGTAATGTTTTATTTAATAAATGGTGGATTTGAATTATTCTTATGATTTTCTACATTCTAAAATCACGTCTATATTCGCAAAGGAAATCACGTCTAATATTGTTGAACACGTTCCACTTGTTTGCTATCACGTTTTATAATACCGTATTATTAATAATAATTTAAAATTAGGAAGGAATAAGGTTGTTGAATGACTTATATGCATTTAAACATTGGTATATCATATATGTAATACTTACACGTATTTATAAACATTTATAATACCTTCTTATTTTTATTTTTTTTTTTTGGTGTACTAAGAAAAATGCATAAAGATGCACCGAAATACTGTTATTTCTTAAAACAATTAAATAAATAAAAGATTTAATTGATTCCATTTCTTAAAACAATTATTTAAAAAAAAAAGTTTTTATGATCAAGCAATTTAGATTAAAACAAAATTAGTTGCAATTTCTATCCTATAAGTTCAAATAATAATATGATAATAGATTACAAATTAAACATCAATATAAAATAATTGAAATAATAATCTATTTTGGTTCATATAACTAAATTACAAAAATTTAATATTAATTTACTAAACACCTCATCTTGTTTATTTGTTTGTTTGTTTTTTTAAATAAAATTAAATTAAAATTTATCAAATACTATTTTACTTCCTCTCATAGTTGATTTTTCTAAAAAGACAACTGCTACCACTTATTAGGTTAAAAAACATTTTTAGTCTCTAAACTTTCATAAAAGTAACAATTTTAGTCCATGATGTAACGACCCGACCCCCTAGGACTTAAGTTAGGCCATTACTAAATACATGCATGCATGGAACTCAAAACGACACTCGGTTATGGAAAATAAATGTTAATTAAATAAGGTAAGTTCAAAAGACTTTCATTAAATTCAAATACTAAATCAATAGCAGGGTACCCATAAATCATAAAGGATAATAAATAAATCTGAAAAACGATTCTTAAAAATAAGTTTTAAACATCAAAACTAAAAATTAAGAGAAACATGAAAAGAACTTTAAATCTCATGAGCGGAAGCATAAAACTAGTCCCAGTGGCTCGATCACGAATTCCGCTTGTCCATCGCCGGTGCATCTCTATCCTTACCTGAAACAACAACATGAGAAAGAATGAGTATAAAATACTCAGTAAATAACCCCACTACTGGGTCAGGCTGGGCATCTATGTCCTCTGAATACCCACCTCTAGTGAAACATATAAATTGCTCTAGTCCTCATGGGACACATATGCACATGAAATAAGAAGGAGACTGAGTCCTATCCTACTGTAGTTAAGTATGCCCACTACCTCTGGTGAATCCCGAAGGAGACACAAACTGGTGAATCCCGAAGAAAACACAAATTAGTGAATCCCAAAGGAAACACAAACTGGTGAATCCCGAAGGAGACACAAACTGATGAATCCCGAAGGAGACACAAACTGGTGAATCCCAAATGAGACACAAACTGGTGAATCCCGAAGGAAACACAAACTAGTGAATCCCGAAGGAAACACAAATTGGTGAATCCCAAAGGAAACACAAAATCTAATGGGCATCTAACTAATCGATAAGGACATTTGCACAGTCTCAACATCATAATCATCATTGTACGAATCTATGACATACATATAAACCTCAACATCATCAGATCAAATACAACCATACAGAAGCACATACCATCTCATACTACCATCCAAGTGTCCATGTGTGTAAATAAATAATTCAGATCTCGTACTAGAACATACTTTGATCATATTATACTATCACTCTATCATGCTAACATTCTGCCATAACATACATTTATCATGCTAGCATACATCTAATACATGACCCATAGGCAGTTTCAATAGTAAGATTACTTACCTTTAATCACAAACTCTAGAAACTAGAAGCTCAACCTCTTCCTTGCCTAATGGAACCTTGAATCAAACAAACATGCAAAACAACTTTAAACTTTGTTGGTTGTTGCTCGAAATTTGGAGCCATTAAGAAGTGGGTAACTCAAATCTAAGTCGTAAACGTTGTGGCCATTGAAGTTGTATGTTGCAGCGTCAGAAGACAATGGTTGAAGATCGTGGGCATTGTCGTTGTTCATTGGAAGGAGAAAACGAACAGATGGGAGGTGGGATTTGACTTTTTATAAAAAAAACAACAACAACAACAATAATAATAAAACAAAAAAGGAAATAAGTATAATTACATTTAATTCCTTTCCGTTTTACTATTAATTTCCTTTCCGTCTTAAAAGAAAATTAATTCCTGCCATTAATTTTCAATTTGAATAATTTCACGCCAACAATTAAATTTCTGCACTTATACTTGAAGTCCAAAATTCCAAAAATGCCCTCCAACTAATAACAATTACTGAAATTTCAAATAATAAAGTTACTGAAATTACATTATTACTAAAAAAATGTGCGGGTGTTACACCTGAACTTTGGTTTGTGACGATTTAATCTCTTTACTTTCAAGGTTGTAACAATTTAGTCTTAAACTTTAGTATGTAACAATTTGGTTCATGTACTTTTAAATTTATAACAATTTAGTCCCTAACATAAAAAAATTCATCAAAATTAGATATTAATTTTTAATATTTTATGATATAGACTTTGTATTATATTAAAAATATTGAGTCTCTAATTTGTATATCAATTTATTTACGCAAACAGTCTCATTAAATCTTAACATTAATTTCTGTGATAGAGATTAAATCGGTACATATTTTGAAGTAAAATGAGAGACTAAATTGTTATAAAATTGAAAATATAGGGACTAAATCATTATAAATCAAAGTATATAGACTGAATACTTTTATGAATGTTTCGGGACTAAACGTAATTTTTAACCTTATTTAAAAGCTACATCAATTCGAAATTGGACATCTCTACCTGTATATACTACAAATCAATACAAATATAAAGTTTAAATTCATCGAATTAGATTTCTTCATAAATCTCGTTAAAGAGTATTAATATACACTTTTATGTGTTGTCATTGTTTGCATCACAAAAGTTTTTTTTCAATAATTTTGTAGTTTCAGGGACATTTTAATTTTGTCGCTAAAAACAATATTTTTTAGTTATTTTGTTGATTTTATTTGGTTTTAAAAAGTTGAAATCATGATCATGGCATTGTAGAGAGTTGACGTGGATCACATATTAATAATTAAAAATAATTAGAGATTGGGATGAAGATTGAGATAATAACAAAAGCTACCTAAAATATCTCAAAGAAAAAAAAATATATAAAAAACAAAAGCTACATAAAAATTAAAAATCTTAGTGTTAGAATCAAAGTTTCGGTCAAAATTAGATGATACATAGTTATAATAAAAAAAAAAAAATTTAAAAATGGAATTTAGTTTGAAGTCAGAATGAGATATTGACGTTAAAAGTTGAACACATGATAATAATTTTTAGGAAAATTGTAATGGGTGATAAGATAGATTAAGTATTTTGCAACTATGTTTTTGAAGTTTCTAATTTTACAAATATATCAAAATATTCTCTTTCTAATTTTCTTTTTTTTTTTCCTTTCAATTTTACTCTTTAATTAACTGTTTGATTCCTATTCTTTCTCTCGTCTTTCTCTCCATTGTCTCACAATTCGATACTACAAACTCCAGTATTTCAAATTTCAAATTATGCACAGAAAGAGTAGAAGGAAGAAAAATAGACTAAATTGGGAAAGGCTCAGCGAATGACTTGAGACCAAAACATTGATATTTAATGAATGTGGAATGACCATCTCATAAACATTGATAGGCAAAACAATAACAGAAAAGAGAGAGAAGCCCAAATCGTATAATAGAAAAAACAATTAGGCTTAATACAAAAATAATTAAAAGTATGATAAAGCTTATCATCCCCCGCAAAAGATCAAGGAGCTAAAACAACTGTGAGCTTCACTTTGACGCTGAGAAAACGAGGTCTGGGCAGCGCTTTGGTTAAAACATTAGCAATCCTCTAAAGAAAATCAAATCAAAGGATTTCCATGAACAACGGAAGGGATCATTCCAAATTCCATTCGAATGAACACAAACAATTATAGTCTTAAACGGAAACTAACAAGTTATACATAAACCGAAATTACAGCATGTTTTAAGAGATTCAAGGGATAGATTATGCGTACCTTTGAAGAACCATTCTTCAAGAACCCCTCAAACGAAGTCCAATGCGTCCAAAAACAGCAACACTCGAACGCAACGAACGGACCACCAACAACACGAACAACTTGATACTTCTCGAACCCAATCGAGTCCAACTCGATTCACGAACAGAGTAAGAAGACTACTACAAGTGTTACCCAGGTATTATCGATGTGAGAATCTAGGAGTTGTGGGCTCTGTATGATCTTGGCTTGAGGAATAGAGAAGGTATGCGATCGAGTAGACGACCGAGTAAGTGGGAGATATGAAGTTGTCTATCGCATAGACGATGTACTTGATCGTTTAGTAAAATGAAGCCTATCGCATGGAATTTGCTACTCGATCGTGTAGCTACGATTAGCTGAGTAACTATCGTATAGTCAACTATTTACACGATCGTTTAGTCTCTCAACAGCTATCGCTTAGTAAAAAAATTTTACTTAATAGCCCTTTTCCGTGAGTACTTTCCGAATGAAGCAACTTTTAAAATTAGGAAAATCATTTTCTTTTTATCTCACGGTTACCATAAAACTTCCAATAACCTCCCACTCAATCGGTTATTAGAGAAAAAGAAATAATTATCATATAATTAATATATTACAAATATAAATGATAACCAACTTATCATATTATATTTATAACCTATAGTTTTAATATTTCATCACATGAAACATATAAACCATAGTTCTTTTTCTATTTTATGGTACTTAATATAAATCACATTTACATTAATTCCACCACTTAATGTATCTAATACATCACATCAATTATATCACATATAATTGAATTTCCTCTTGTTAATTTGAACACTTCAAATCAACCCCAAAATCTGATTCTCAACTTGAACCCATTGAGCTACCAAGGAGACCTTATGGACCTGTAGTTTGAAGCTCCAACGGTATGTGAATAACTGACTAAACTCTTTAGTCATGGGATCCACCATCCGTTAACTGTCGGGCACTCCACTAAAGACCGATAGCTGCATTCTTCACACTACAAATATATTTCTATGTCCATATTAACAAATCAATAGTGTGATAACTCTTCACAAATCGCTCATAAGTACAGTTGGGTTAATTTACCGTTTTATCTCTGTAGTTACATCTAACTTCTTAAGTACCACTGATTCCTCTAATGAACAATAAGTCATAGTCCTACTATGATCGAGTCCTCTCTTCCAAAGAAAAGGTGTGGCCACTATGTTCAAGACCCAGAATCAGCCCTTAAAAGAGCAATTTATCTACTTACCCCTGCTTCGGGGAAGGAGTGAATTTCATCTTGTGTAACTGAGTTCCCAACTCCTCAATCAGAGAAATACCCAAAAAGGTAGACTTGTTGAGTTGACAATCTAACCACTCTTACCCATACTAATCAAAGGACCGCCCTCAAAGGCAGGAGTTCCCAAAACACTCAGGATTAAGGTCATGTCGCCTATGGTCGTTTTAGTGAAATGTAAGTCTCAATTATCAACGGCGTTATATAAAGAGACTAATCATCTCGTGGTTTGGTCTTATACAAACTTTTTATATAGGACACCCCTGCTTGCACGTCTCTACATGAATGGTTAGGATCAGACCATTTGTAGCATTTTACAACATTTGTAACTATTTATAAAGCGGGTTGTATCCGTAGTGTCATCAGGATAAAGTATCCCTCCTTTATCCTTATACTATAGACCATTTAGGTTATTATTTAAGGCATGATCCACTTGTATGTCTCACATACACACTTTAAGTTTACATGAAATAACCACGGATCTTAGTTTATTGGATATGAGTAAATGCAAATAAAATAATATTTATTTTATTAATAACAATACAAACTATTTATAAACTATGAGACTCCGGGAGAATTAGGACACAAATCCTAAAAATATCCCACTTGTCCTAATGCCTCGGGAGACTAATGTACAATACATAAAATAGTACAATATACAATAAACTAGGACATACTCTATACCTCAGTATCATCTCCCACTTGCCCTAGACAAGATGTCGCATGTCCCGTAGACCCAGACTCTACCGATGAACCTTGAACATTTTAGCCGTGAGAGTCTTTGTAAATGGATCAACAATATTGTGCTTCGATGCGATCTTTATGACTATCACATCACTGTGATGCACAATCTCCCTGATCAAATGATACTTCCGTTCGATATGCTTGCCTCTGAAGTTCCTTAGAATTTTGCACAGCCTCGCTGTTATCATAATAGAGTGTGATCGGCGAAGACATGTTTGGAACAACTTCCAAATCTGTAAGGAACTTCCTAAGCCAAACAGCCTCTTTAGCAGCTTCACAAACGGCTACGTATTCAGTTTCCATAGTGGAGTCCGCGATGCATCCTTGCTTGATGTTTCGCCAAACTACAACCCCTCTATTCAGAGTAAACATTGACCCTGATGTCGATTTTCGAGAATATCTATCAGTTTGAAAGTTAGAGTCTATGTATCCTGTATTGATCAAATCCTTATCTCCATACACGAGTATATAGTCTCTCGTTCTCCAAAGATACTTGAGAATCGTTTTGACCGCCGTCCAGTGATCTAATCCTTGATTGGACTGATAACGACTGACAATCCTTACTGCGTAGCAAATGTTAGGTCTAGTACATAATATTGCATACATATAAGGCTTCCAACAGCCGAAGCATAGGCAATCCATCTCATTTCCTCAATCTCTTGAGGTGTCTTAGGATATTGTTCCTTAGATAAAACAATTCCATGCCTAAAGGGTAATAAACTATTTTTGGAATTCTGCATCCTGTACCTGATCAACATTTGGTCAATGTACGATGCCTGAGACAAAGTCAACCTCTTGTTCTTACGATCCCGAATAATCTGGATCCCTAGAACATACTGCGCCTCTTCCAAATCTTTGATTTGGAATTGGGCGGCTAGCCACGATTTAATGTCAGTCAGAAAACCTACATCATTCCCAATGAGTAGGATATCATCCACATACAGTACTAGAAAAGCTATTGACCCGTTGATTTTCTTGTAAATACAAGGCTCATCAGCATTATGATCAAAGCCAAATGATTTGATCACACTGTCAAATCTAAAGTTCCACGATCTAGATGCCTGTTACAGCCCATAAATGGACCTATTAAGCTTTCAAACCCTTTGCTCTTGATCTAGAACAATAAACCCTCTGGTTGAGCCATGTAGATGGTCTTCTCAAGATTACCATTCAAAAAGGCAGTCTTGACGTCCATTTGCCATATCTCATAATCATAAAATGTGGCTATGGACAGGAGTATTCTGATAGACTTCAACATGAAAACAGGTGAGAAAGTTTCCTCATAATCCATTCCCTTGATCTGGGTATAACTCTTTGCCATGAGTCTAGCCTTAAAGGTCTGCACCTTTCCATCTACACCTCGTTTTCTCGCGAAGATCCACTTACACCCTATAAGTTTTACCCCATCAGGTAGATCCATTAGTTCCCAAACAAAATTGAAGTACATAAACTCCATTTCCTGATTCATGGTTTTAATCCACTCATCTTTGTCAACATCCTCCATTGCTTGCTTATAAGAGAATGGATCCTCAACTCCATCATCAGACATGATGTTTTGGGCTTTAGCCAAACCCATGTAGCGTTCCGGTGGGTTCGCAACCCTCTCTCTATGTCGAGGCAGTCTCAACTCTTGAGATGGTTGACTAGATGAACTAATATCAACAACTCTTGTTGATCTATCAGTCTGTTCAACAACTGTTGTTGAACTCTTAGTGGTCTCACTAGAAATCTCATGTAAAACGAGCTCGCTTCGTGGTTTATGATCATTGATGTGGTCTTCTTCCAAGAAGATAGCGTTTGTCGACACAAATACCTTATTCTCACTTGGATCATAAAAGTATCCACCCCTCGTTTCCTTGGGGTAGCCTACAAAGAGGCAAACTTTCGAACGCGATTCCAACTTTTTAGGGTTAGCCACAAGCACGTGGGCTGGACATCCCCAAATTCTGAAGTGGCGTAAACTACATTTATGGCCTCTCCACAGCTCAAAAGGTGTTTCAGAAACACTCTTTGAAGAAGCGTTGTTCAAAGTGTAACATGCAGCTTCCACTGCAAATCCCCAAAACGAGTTTAGAAGATGAGCATAACTCATCATAGACCGAACCATATCCAACAGGGTTCTATTTCTCCTTTTTTATACACCATTCTGCTGAGGTGTACCCAGGGTTAAGAGTTAGGACTATTGGGATTGGTATCCTAATTCTCCTGGAGTCTCATAGTTTGTAATCTGTACACATTGTTATGAATAAAATAAGAGTTATTTTATTTGGCATTTATTCATATCCAATAAAAAAAGCTCCATGGTTATTGTATGTAAACTTAAACATGCATATGTGATATACAAGTGGATCATGCCTTAAGTGATAACCTAAAAAGGTCTATAGTATAAGGATTAAGGAGGGATACCTGATCTTGGTGACACTACGGATACGACCCGCTTTGTAAAGGTTTGAAAGTTATGTGAACTACTATAGATGGTAGATCCTGACCATTCATGTGGAGACATGCAAGTGGGGGTATCCTATACAAAGAGTTTGTATAAGATCGGACCACGAGATGACTAGTCTCTGTATATAACGTCGTTGATACTTAAGACTTACATCTCACCTAAACGGCCATAAGTGACATGACCTCAATCCTGAGTGTTTTGGGAATTATTGCCTTCAAAGGCGGTCCTTTGATTAGTATGGGTGAGAATGACTAGATTGTCAACTCAATATGCCTACCTTTTTAGGGATTTTTCTGATTTGGGAGTTGAGAACTCAGTTACATAAGATGAAATTCACTCCTTCCCCGAAGTAGGGGTAAGTAGATAGATTGCTCCCTTAAGGGTTGATTTCGGGTCTTGAACATAGTGGCCACAACTTCTCTTTGGAAGAGAGGACTAGGTCATAGTAGGACTATGACTTATGTTCATTAGAGGGATTAATGGTACTTATGGAGTTAGATGTAACTACAGGGGCATAACGGTTATTGGCCTAACTGTACTTACGAGTGATCTGTGAAGGGTTATCATATTGTTGATTGATTGATATGGACACATAATATATCTATAGTAAGGAGAGTGCAGTTGTCGGTCTTTAGTGGAGTGTCTGCCAGTTAACGGATGGTAGATCCCGTGACTAAAGAGTTTAGTCAGTTATTCACGTACCGTTGGAGCTTCGAGCTACAGGTCCATAAGGTCCCCTTGGTAGTTCAATGGATTCAAGTTGAGAATCAGTTCTTGTAGTTGATTTGAAATGTTCAAATTGACAAGAGGAAATTCGATTATATATGATATGATCGGTGTGATGTACGAGATACATCAAGTGGAGGATTAATGTAATGAGGTTTATATTAAGTATCATGAAATAGAAAAAGAACTATGGTTTTATATGTTTCATGAGATGAAATATTAGAACTTTAGGTTATAAATATAATATGGTAAGTTGGTTATCATATATATTTATAATAATATTAATTATTGGATAATTATATCTTTTCCTCTAATAACCAATTGAGTGGGAGGTTATTGGTAGTTTCATGATAACCGTGAGATAAAATGAAATTTTTTTTTCCTAAATTTAGAATAATTAAGATGTGTGAGAGTTGCTATTCTTCGCAAGTAATCATGGAAAGGCTGTCAAGTGAATAGGATTCACCAAACGATAGCTAAAGAGAGACTAAACGGTTGTGGAGTGACACTACACGATAGTTCACTTAGCTAGCCATTAGCTAAACAATCGCAGAGTTTTGCTAAACGATCGTGGAGCATTTGTTAAACGATTGGATATTCGTCTATACGATAGACTTTTGTCATCTCCCACTTGCTCAATCGTTTACACAATTGTTACTCCTCTAGTCTCTTCTTCTAACCAAGTCCACACAAAACCCACACTTTTGGATTCTCACACTGAGAATACCAAGGTAGCCATTTTGTTGATGATCGTATAAGGCTTGCATTACGAAGTGCGCTGCACGATCGCGTACGTCGTGCTTCATCGCATAGTAAAAGTCACACGATCATTGCTAAATGATCGTTTAACTTTGGAAGCATTGGTAAACGATTGAGTAAAGCGTTAACTCTTTCGTGTAGATGATCGCGAGGTGTTTGGTACACGATCAATGGAGACGCGAACTTCAACTGAAAGGTTCAAGTCCCGGTTTGCCTGTTTGAACCAGAGACTCTTTGCTTTTATAATAGTTAGCTTTTAGTTTTGAGGATTTGAGGCAATTTTTCCCAGTTCATCAACTTTTGCTTAATATACATGAGATATATGTGGTTTATATGGCATAATGTATGACATATAGATTTAAAACCCACTTTAGGTTGTGCAATTATTCATACATCATGTATTATAAGTGTTATAATATGGCATGATGAAATTACAAGAGAACATGCACATGCATCATGAAAATATAAGAGTTATATTTATGCATGCAGTAAGCATATTCATGCATCATCTTATATTATAAGTGTTATAGTATAAGGGTGAATGGAAGCATATTTTCCTTGGTTCATTACTGTTTTGTATAAGAGTTATATAAAAAGTAGCAATAAATGAATAATGCATGGAGCATGACACTTAGGCTATTTGTAATTGTTATGAATGCCTTGTATGTGTTTGTTTTACGTTGTGAATGGTTTTGATTGTTTATGTTATAATCGTTATAATAGAAATTAGAACTAAAACCGATAAGAAAGAGTTGCACGCGGACTTAAGCGAACTCATGTTTTAAAAATGTTTTAAAATTGGATTGAGATAAACCTAAGTTCAAAGGTTCTAATGGGATTAGCAACCTAGTTTAATCTTTTAAAATCGATTTAATAGGATTAAATTGATTGGAATACAATATTAAAATTGTATTAAATCTATCTATAAGGGACATTTTGTCTAAGGCGGGTTCTGTCTAGGCTGGGGTAATTAAGCTGATGGAAACGAAACACCCCTACTTGGGAACCTACCTAGAAAGGTGGATTAGATAGATTTTCTGCAAGCATGCGACAGTTGGTCAAGACTCCGTTAAAGAGTTTAATGGATGATGATTAAAAGTTGTTTAACTATCCAAGGTAAAAGTTACTCTTGGGAAAACTAAACCCTAGGTTATAAAATTAGCCATGTTATTTCTAAGTAAACTAAACTCTAGGTTATAAAATATTCAGTGGGAGGAAGAGATATATCTTAAATGTCAATGATTCCACTCACATTTTGTTGGGGTTGATGCCCTAAAGTCTCGTGTCCTGTAGTTTGTAAATAGTATATATGAACACCTGTGATTGTTAATATATGATATTTACTTCACATCTTGTTGTTTTACTCATTTATATGTTTTATTTGCTTTACCACGAACCAATAAACATAAAATCCCTGGTTATCTGTATATGACTCAAGCATGTATGTGGTGACATACAAATGGATCATGTCTTGAGAATAACCAAAATGGTCTGTAGTAAATGGATAAATGAGGGAAACCTTATCCTAATAACGCTACGGACGCGGCCCACTTTGTGGAATGGTCACAAGTATTGTGACTTGCCACAGATATCTGATTCTGATCATTCGTGTTGGGGACATGCGACTGGGGGCGTCCTATACAAAGAGTTTGTATAAGACCTGACCACGAAATGTTAATGTCTCATTATATAACACCGTTCATGACAGAGACTTCACTTCACTAGGATGACCATAGGTAACATGACCTCAATCCTGAGTGAGTTGAGAACTCCTGCCATTGAAGGCGGTCCTTTGATTTGTATGGGTGCAAGTGGCCAAGTCGCCGATCCAAACCTACCATTTTGGGGATACATCTGATTTGGGAGCTGGAACTCAACTACACAAGATGGAATTTACTCCTTCCCCGAGGCAGGGGTAAGTAGATAGATGGCTCTTTTAAGGGCTAATTTTGGGGATTGAACAATGTGGCACCACACACATTCTCTTGGCCCGAGAGGTGTTCACACATAGTTGGACTATGTTGTATTTTTTTATTAGAGGAATCAGTGGTACTTAAAAAGTGAGGTGTAACTACAGGACAAAACTTTAAATTAGCCCAGCTGTACTTACGAGCATCTGTGAAGGTCATCGTACTCATGATGGTTATATTTAATGGACATAGAAAATATATCTGTGGTAAGAAGAGTTCAGCTGTTGGTCTTTAGTGGAATCACTGACAGTTAATGGATGGTGAATCTTGTGGCTAAAAAATTTAGTTAGCTATTCACGTACCATTGGAGCTTCGAGCCACAAGTCCATTAGGTCACGCTGGGTAGCTTCGATAAAGTCGAGAACCAGTGTTTGGGTTAATTTGAAATGTTCAAATTGACAAAAGAAAGTACAATTATATATGATATAATTGGAATGACTAATTATATATGATATAATTGGCTAAATATATGAGATACATTATTTTGGAGGAAATTAGATATAAATATAATTTCTATCAAGTATAATAAAAATACTATAGTAGATATATGGTATAAAACTATAGGATATAAATATAATATGATTATATTTATTAAATAAATTAATTGATTAATTATTAATAATTAACTAATTTCACGTTTGAACGTGGGAACGTGGGTAGCAAGAGTTAAGGTAACTGGCGGGATAAAAAGTTGAAAATCGTTTTCAATTAAAAATAATAATTCATTCGTGCAATCGAAATCTCGCGTCCTAAAGAAACCGTGAAAGATTGATCGCCGAGAGCCTATACGATAGATTCTCAGTCGTCTAAACGATCGTCTAGTTTATGCGTTCCCTAAACGATCGTCCATTTTTTTTAAAACGATCGTGTAGTTTTACTATACGATAAGCATCCCCGTTAAACGATAGTAAAGTTCCTTCCATGCGCGCTTGTTGTCTGCACAATTTACTCTCCTCCGTCTTCTACCAAATTCACCAGAGCCCACTCTCTGGTTTTTTACGCCGAGGATACTTGGGTCTCCCTGGTGGTGGTGTTGTCCCCGAATCCTTGTTCGTGTACGTTTGGATCTTGCAGTAACAGACGAGAGACTCGCCGGGTGCTAGTAGATCAGTGGAGTTTTCCGCTGTTGTGGGTTCATATATAATCGAAGATCGTCTTTCTCTAGTAATGAACCCCTTCTCTATGTTTTATCGTATTCTGAGCATGCTGTTGTTGAGTTTTATTATGCATAACTGTTAGTATAGAATGTATATCGTTTATATTCTGGACACTGTGAAATCGGAGCGATCTAAACCCGCTCATGGAATTCTCGTTTTGAGATCCTTCAATTGGTATCAAAGACAGGTTTCTGATACTCGATTTCAATTATATCATATACAATCGAACTTCCTCTTGTCAATTTAAACATTTCAAACTGATCCAAAAACTGATTCTCAACTTTTTCTAAGCAGAGGACCTTATGGACCTATGGTTCGAAGTTCCAACAGTACATGAATAGCTGACTAAACTCTTCAGTCACACCATCCACCACCTGTTAACTGCTAGACATTCTACTAAAGACCAACAACATAACTCTTCTTACCACAGATATATTTCTATGTCCATCAGATATAACCAATCATCAGTACGATAACCCTTCACAGATGCTCGTAAGTACAGCTGAGCCAATTTACCGTTTTTCCCCTGTAGTTACATCTTACCCCTTAAGTACCACTAATCCCTCTAATGAACAACACAACATAGTCCAACTATATGTGAACACCTCTCCGGCCATGAGAAGGTGTGTGGTGCCACATTGTTCAAACCCCGAGATCAGCCCTTAAGGGAGCAATCTATCTATTTACCCTTGCTTCGGGAAAAGAGTGAATTCCATCTTGTGTAACCAAGTTCCCAGCTCCCAAATCAGATGAATCCCTAAAGTGGTAGGTTTGAGTCGGCGACCTGGCTACTAGCACCCATGCAAATCAAAGAACCGCCATCAAAGGCAGAAGTTCCTAAAACACTCACGATTGAGGTCATGTCACTTATGGTCATCTTAGTGAAGTGAAGTCTCTGTCATGAATGGCGTTATATGATGAGATGTTAACACTTCGTGGTCAGGTCTTATAAAAACTCTTTGTATAGGACGCCCCCACTCGCATGTCCTCACACGAATGATCAGGATCACACCATATGTGACAAGCCACAACACTTGTAACCATTCCACAAAGCGGGTCGCATCTGTAGCGTTACTAGGATTAGATTTTCCTCCTATATCTATATACTACAGACCATTTTGGTTATCACTTAAGACATGATTCACTTGTATGTCACCACATACGTGCTTAAGTTACATAATGACAACCAGAGATTTATCACTTAAGACATACTTAAGCATGTTTACTGTATAAGACTAACCATTTCACCTAGATGACTTAGGTAACTCGATCTTAATCCTAAGCTAACTATGAACTCCTGATTATTCGGGATTACCCTTAGATTTGCATAGATAAGGGTTGGCTCAACAGCGCCGGCTCAATAAGACTCCCATTTCAGGGGTAAGACCTAATAGATAGTTGGGGACATAGGGAGATGGAGTTCATGCCCTACCAATTTAGGGATAGGAGAAGCTTGTTCTCTCAAGTACTGAATCCAGGTCTTGAATAAGGGGCTCCACCATCTCACTGGGCTGAGAGAGATTAGTTTATTGATTGGATCAAAACCAGTTGTTCATTAGAGGATCAGTAAGAACTTGAGGAATAAGACGTAATCTTGGGGGTAAAACAGATATTTGACACAACCGTTATTACGAACAACCTGTGAAGGGTCAACTTGCTGATTATGGTTAAATCATGTGGACATAATATATCTACAGTGAGGGGAATGCAACTATGGGCTTTAGTGGAGTGACCCATTAGTTAACGAATGGGGATTAATCTGATCTAATGAGTTTAGCCAATTAATCTCGGATCGGTCGAGCCAATGATCTGTAGTTCCGCAAGGTCCCCCTGCTAGCTCGTAACGGACCAGCTCTAGAATAGCGTGATAAGTTAATTTGAAACGTTCAAATTAGAATTAAGGGAATTAGTAATTATATGAGATATAATTACGTGTTTAATTTGAGAATTAAACAGAATAGAAGAATTTAGATTTAAATATGATTTAAATATATAAGGATAGATGTGTGTAAAAAATTAATTTAATATTTGAAATTAAATTAATTAAGTTTTATTTAAAAATTAATTTTATTTTTCAGTTTTTAAATCAAAATGGATTTTAAAATCAAGTTTTGATTTTTGAGATAAAATTGGAAAATAGAAAAACAAAGCACAAAATAGAAAACTTGTTCCATTATCCATCTCCTAACTTGCTCACACAAAAAGCATTCACTTTGCCTTGTCTTACTCCAAGCATGAGTTGCAACTCATGCAACTCTTTCCCTTGCATGTTGATCTGTAATATAATGAAGAGTTTAGAATGAAATTCGGGCATGCAATCAAGAGAAAATTTAAGAGAAAATTTGGGTTGAAGAAAGAGTTCTTCATCAAGATTGCTGTTGTGAGCTTTTCTCTTTTATCCCTTGATTCAAGCTTGTTTTGAATCCCACAACTCAATCTAGAGCACCAAGAGAATAATGGAAAAGATTTTGAGGTGGTCTGCAACAAGATTTAGAGAAGATTGCAGCTGGAGAACAAGCTTTGAAAAAGTTCTACAAGAGGTATGTCTTGAAACTCACTTGTTTTCTGCAAGAGCATGCTTTATATTTTGCCAAAATTAGTGAATTAGAGTGCTTAGATGATCCTTGTGCTTCCACTATTACTGATACAATCCTACATTCTTCACATCATCTAACACATGAAGCTAAGCGATTGTCTAGCTACTGAAGCTCAACGACGATATTTACAGAGGCTGAAAAACTAGAATCTGCAACTTGGCTTCTTCGCTTGTTTCTTCGAATTACAGCTTAATTTCAACTCTAATTACTCCAAATAAATTACAGACTCTTAGGAACACATATAGCTCATCAAACAAGAGCCAATTACAAATTTAATTGAGAAATCAAAGAGAAATTAAAAGCCAAAACTTAGAAAACCATATCAGTGCAGCAGTTCCATATAACTCATATAAAACACCCACCAGACCAAAATTAAATCGAATTGAATGCTTATATGATGCTCTGGTACCAATTATTGGATTGTACCAGCACACAATGGAAGCGACAAGGACCGATAAGCACTCTAATTTATTAATTTTGGCAAAAACGAACGCATGTTATAACAAAAATTAATGGGTTTCAAGACATACCTTTGAAGAACTCTTGAAATCTCGATTTTCAGCTCCAAATCCTCTCCAAATCTTTGTGCAGACCACCACAAGATCTTCTCTACTATTCTTGTGCTCTAGATTGAGTTTGGGACTCAAAATAAGCTGGACTCAAGGGAACTTGGAGAATGCTCTCGACAGCAACCCAAATGAAGAACTCCTTCTTCAACTGAATTTTTCAGCAAAAATTCTTATGATTGCATTACCTCAAATTCATTTCAATCTCTTCAATATATTGCAGACCATCATGTAATAAAGATAGTTGCATGAGTTGTAGCTCATGCTTGGAGTAATTGAAGATAAAGATGGTGGGTTTAGTGTGAGCTACTTGAAGATGAAGGTGAAAAATTCCAAATTTTCCATTTTGTGTTTTTCTATTTCCAAAATCTAAAATTTGATTTTAAAATTATATTTGATTCTAAAATCAAGATTTTTTAATTTTAAAAATTAATTTCATAAATTAATTTTCTAATAAAATTAATAAATAAATATTTAAATAATTTAAATAATTCTAATTAATTTAATATCCAATATTAAATTAATTTTTACACAAATCCATCTTCATATATTTAAATCATATTTAAATATAAATTCTCCAATTCCGTTTAATTCTAATTTGAACGTTTCAAATTAACTTATCACGCTACTTTAGAGCTAATCCATTTTCGAGCTAGTAGGGAGACCTCGTGAACCTACAGATCATGGGCTCCAACGATCGAGATTAATCGGCTAAATTCATTAGACTGAACTAACCCCCATTCGTTAACTAATGGGTCACTTCACTAAAGCCCATAGTTGAACTCCCCTCACTGTAGATATATTATATCCACTCGATATAATCATGATTAGTAAGTTAACTTTTCACAGGTTGTTCGTAATAACGATTAGGTTAAATCTCTGTTTTACCCCTGAATTTACCTCTTGTTCATTAAGTCCCATTGATCCCCTAATAAACAATTGTTTTGTGATCCAATAAAAAAAAACTGAGTCCCTCTCGGGTCCATGAAAGGGCGGGGCCCTTGTTCAAGACCCAGAATTAGCACTTAAGGGAACAACCTCTCTACTATCCCTAAAAGCGGCTAAGAGCGAATTCCATCTTGCACCCTATGTCCCTAGCTACCTATCCGGTCTTACCCCTGAAATAGGGGGTTATTGAGTCGACACTGTTGAGCCAACCCTCACTTATGCAAATTTAAGGATAATTTCAAATAAATATGAGTTCATAGTTAGCTCAGGATTAAGGTTAAGTTACCTAGGTCATCGCTTTGAAATAGTCAGTCCTAAACAGTAAATAACGTTATAAAGTAAGAGTGACTAATTTCATGGTCCGATCTTGTACAAACCCTTTTGCACAAGGACACCCCCACTCCTCATGTTTCAACATGAACGAATTAGGACCACTTCATTTGTAGTACTTTACAACTCTTTGTAACAACTACAGAGCAGACCGCATCCAATAGTGTTACCAAAATAAGGTACCCAACCTTATTTATATAATATAGATCATTTTGACTATTTACTCAAACCTGGTCCACTTTTATGTCTCCATATAAAGTTCAAGTACTCATCCAATAGTCAAGGGACTTTTAGGTTTATCGGACTTTTATCAAGCAAAACCTCCACTCAATAACACCTTATTGAATTTTCAGAATAAGTTCCGTTGTTTACATACCATGAATTTTAAGACATAAAACCCAACAGAATAAAGACGAGGGAAGAGGAAGATGAGAATATTGAGGGTGAAAAAGAAGGTTGATTATTAGGGATAGGGTTATGGGTGCAAGGCTGAAGGTTGACTGCCGATTGGAGGAAGATTGGTGATTGGGGCGGGATTGTGAATGTCAAAGGTGAAAGAATTGGATGAAGAAGGTGATGAGGAATGGTGGTGAACATCCTTGTGAAGGATAATGGTAAGACCTGAACCGGAGGTAGGATTGAAGGAAGGGGGAGGGGTGAGAAGAATAGGAAAAGAGACGGAGGAAGGAGGAAGGGAGAAAGGTTGAGGTGAAGAAGTAGGGTAGCAAAAGGAAAAGAAATTTCATTGAAAATAACATGCCTAGATACATAAATACGATCGGTGAAGGCAGAGATATCCTTTGTAAGCAAAATTTATCCTAAGAAGACACTCATGAGATCTACATTGGAGTTTATTGTCATCAAAGGGACGAAGGAAAGGAAAGGGAAGCACGCACACTTAAAAACCTTAAGAAGATTATAGTCAGGAAGTTTGACATAAAGGGCTTCATAAGGAGACTTGTTTTCAATAGTAGAAGTAGGTGTGTGATTGATAAGATATACAACAGTTTGAAAAACGAAGGACCAAAATTTTGTAGGAATAGAAGATTGAGCAAGCAAGGATAAACCAACTTCAATGAAATACCTATTTTTTCGTTCAACATTACCATTTTTTATTGGAGTATATGGACAAGACATTTTATGAAGATTTCCAAAAAGGGGAAAAGGGCGCAAAATTATCCCCCTCTATCAGTTTGAAGAGATTTAATAGTGGTAGAGAATTGATTTGAAATCATGGCATGAAAGTGAGTAAATGAGGATAACACTTCGAATTTGATTTTAAGTATATA
Organism: Benincasa hispida; assembly: GCF_009727055.1. Lineage (NCBI taxonomy): Eukaryota > Viridiplantae > Streptophyta > Magnoliopsida > Cucurbitales > Cucurbitaceae > Benincasa > Benincasa hispida. The sequence goes on from NC_052360.1 coordinate 30,958,697, forward strand.
AATCCATGTAAAGCGAGAGAAAACATATACAAACAAGAGAAAATACTTGTTTCCATTGATTGAATTCACAGGGGAAGGACCCCATACATCAGAATAAACAAGTTCAAAAGGAGAGGATACACGAGAAATAGAAGTAGGGAAAGATAAACGATGGTTCTTGGTCATTTGACAGGACTTGCAAAATTTAAGGACATCATTATTTTTAAACTTCAATTTACATCTCGACAAAACAAATTTAACAATGTGAATTGATAGATGACCTAGGCGGTGGTGCCACAAAGAGATATTTGTGAAAGTTAAAAGGAATGCATTAGGTTGGATGTGAGATTGTGGTGGAGAAGTGGCAACGAAAGGGAGAGAAAATTTGTAGAGACGACCATCAAGTCTGCCATGAAGAAGAGAACTCTAAGTTCGGAGGTCCTTCACAACAAAGGAATCGTGAAAGAATTCAACGTAAGCATGATTGTCATAACATAACCTTCCAATACTAATGAGATTATGATAAAGAGAAGGTGTGCGAAGGATAGAATGAAGATGAACGAATGTATTTGATAGAGGAGACAAAAATTCGAAGGAGCTAACATGAGAGATAGGAGGAGACTTGCCATTGCCAAGCACAACTTGTTCACCACCATAGTATGGAGAGGGATGCTAAATGTTGGATAGATTAGGAGTTATATGATGAGTAGCTCTGGAATTCATGTACCAACCTTCATCTGAATGAGTGATTTTTGGAACAGGGGAGGGATTGATATAAGTCAAGGATTGGTTAGGGGCATGGGAGGTTTGAGTGAAGTGAGCCTGAAGAGAATTAGAGGTTCGGTATCTTGAATTATCAATGTTGTAGTAGGACAAAGCAGTGTGGTCAAATTTATTGCAAATCTGACATTGGGGAAGATTCAGGGGTGCGTAGGATTGGTTGGATGACCATTTTTGGTTCCGAGGTGATGGATGAGCAGAAACAGGATCCATGGGATTAACAAAAATGGAATGAGGGTTGAGAAAAATACCTGGAGATGAAGACCCCACTTGAGGTGTAAAATATCGAACATAGGACTTGCTATTCTGTTGCCATGGTGGACGTTGATTGGGGGAATGAACTAAGAGGTTAGCAACATTCGCCTGGATGAGGTGGAGTGTTGTCTGTTTTTTTAAGTCGAGAGTCATATGCAATAAGAAGGCTACAAACATCGGCGATTTATGGGCGATTAGTTTGATTCTAAATGGATGTCACAAATGTTTATATTTGTTGCCAAGACCTTCGAGAATATAGCTAAGATGATCCCGATAAGATAGAGGTTCGCCAATAGCTAAAAACTTATCAACAACATCCTTGATTTGAGTTAAATACTGGGACACAATCAGTCCATCCTTCTTGATCTTTTGAGTTGAGAATGAAGACCCATAATACGTGTTGTAGACGAGGACTCATTAACAGTCCGCAGAGCCTCCCAAATTTCAAAGATAGATTCGTAGCCAACTATCTCACCCATTTTATCTTCATGAAGAGATGAATAGTACCAGCTCTTGATAGTTCAATTGCATTTTTGCTAGAACGAAAAGTAAGGATTAACCTATGTCTTTTGGGAATCTAAGAACTTGGGAGGCTGAGGAAACGTATCGTCAATAAAACTCTCTAGACCATAACTCATGATCAAATTAAGAAGCTGATTCTTCCATAGAAAATAGTTCGAATTTGTAAGTTTAATAGTAAGGGACTGAGACATGTGAGAGAAGTTAGCAACCAGTGATGAGGAGTAGATAGAACTTGAAGTGGATTTGGCACTTGAGCATGGGGAATAGTGGAAGGAAATGACGACATTTGGGGTGGATAGGGAAGATTTGTGAGTGAGCCAATGTACAACGGAGGATAGGGAAAAGTTGTTAGACCATAGTTAAAAGGAAAAGAGGGAGATATTTGAGGGGGTATAGGCGGATTTCGAATAGACGGCGAGAGAATCCATTGGGTTACAGGTGAGGTAAAAGAAGGTGAAGACGCAGAAAGTGAAATTGGTGGCAAAATAGTAGAAATGGTACTTAGAATAGTCGTTATCGGCTGTATGGTTTATTCCTTTGAGGTGCTTGAGCTTGACGCCATAATTTTTTTTTAACCTAAATCTCTAATACCATGAAAGAGTAAGATGAAGAAGAAAAATAGACTAAATTGGGAAAGGCTCAATGAATAACCTGAGACCAAAACAATGATATTTAATGAATGTAGAATAAATACTGATAGACACTGATAGACAAAATAATAATAGAAAAGAGGGAGAAAGTCAAACCGGATAACAAACAGAGGAAAAAAAATTAGGCTTAATACAAAAATAATTAAAAGTAGGATTAAGCTTATCACTACCCTCGTGTGCCCCGAAGGAGGTCTATTGTTGATAGCTTCTACCAAAGGCTGCTATCCTCAACACCGTCTTCATCATCTTACTTTACTTTCTCATAGTACTTCACAGGCAACACATTTTGCACAGTTTTTCTTTAATCTTTTCTAACTCTATTTAGATTAGTAATGAAGTTAACTTCATTTGTTTCTTTTCTTTTATTTTTTATTCCTCTTCTTCTTGTAATTTTTTCTTTTCTCATCCATGCACTGCATGTAAAATTGATTTGAGTCTCTAAAAAATTAACATGAATTCCGGTTTATAATGTATAAGAGCATTTTGTGGATAATCTTAAATCTATTTTATATTGGTTGCATGTGAAGAAGTTCATTTTTTTTTAAAAAAATTTAAGTGTATGATAAAGTATATCAATCCAGTTAAATGCATCATTATCAAGTTTATCAACTTCACATCAACAAGTGTATTAGTAGTATATCATTTAAGTGTATCAACATTATAAAAGAGTGTATAATTATCAAATTTATCAGCAGTATGTTAGCCAAATATATCAAGTTTATCAGCAATATAAATGAGTGAATGATTGACTCGCTTATTAACAGTTGATTAGTCAAGTGCATCATTATCAAGTATATCAAGTATATTAGTTAAGTATATCGAGTTTATTAGCAATATAAACAAGTGCATAATTGACAAATATATCAAGTATATTAGTCAAACGCATCATTATCAAGTATATCAGTTAAGTGTATTAAGTGTATATCAAGGATAAAAAAATATTAAAAAAATTATTAGATGTATATCAGATATCAAACAAATTTCAAATATATTAACAATGTATAATATATCAAACATCCATCAATATATCAATAGTATATCATACATCATTTAGTGTATCAATTTTAGTTCAAACATCCATTACTATATTTCAAATATATAGGCAATATATAAGATATCAATAGTATATCAGAAATCTATCTTTTGTATTGTTAGTATATCAACAGTATATCAGATATCAATCAAATTTCAAATAAATAAATCATACAGTAGTTATCAAACAACTTTTCAAACATTTCAACAGTTTATCGTACATCAACCAAATTTCAAGTATGTATATAAAAAAATCTAACAACTTTTAAGTATATAAATGGTACATCGAATATCAATCCAAGTTGTCCAGAATGGTAAGTACGTGTTTTAACTACTTGGAGGAATTTTTGGACTTTTCCAAATTGGTAATTGGGATGGACTTCATCTTATTGCTGTTTTTGCAAACTTAAAAAGTGGATGACACGGGCTTAATTATGGTTATCTTTTTCGTTAATAATACAGCCACCCCTAATTTTTAAAACATAGCATTGCAATAAAATATCATGCTGAACAGTTGAAGATTAAATGTAATATTAAGGTCCAAATATTATTTCCATCGTCTTCGTACTTTCAAGTTTATTCAGATTAGTTCCTATACTTGTTTATTGTTTTTTTTATTGTTTTTTATTTATTAGCATTTTTAAATTTAAAAATATATTCAAATATTATATTTTCTTGCATGAAAAAAAAATATTATTTTTAGTTAACAAATTTTTATAAAAATTAACTTGACTAAATCTAAGATTTATTCGAGACTAAAATTAAACAAATTGTTGAGTTTTTAGCAAAATATTAGAGGTGCACTATAAAAGAGTTCATGGCTTTAGTTTCTAGTTGTCCTAATTAGAAATAACTTAAGCTCAATGTGTTAACTCTAATTAAATTTCTTTTGTATTCCCTAGTTTGAGAATGATAAAAATGTGTGAATAGCCAAAAGTTTTGAGAAAATGATTGTAATTAGGATCGAGAGAGAGAATTATTATATGTGATCATAGTAATTTTTCACATAGTATATTTTTTTTTGTCAGTGATTTTCCTTCGAGTAATTTCCCGAAAAAAAAATACTTCAAAAACTTTGAGATGAGTTATTATTATCTAAAAATGTGAGATTGATATAGTGTGAATATTGTTAGAGTGATTGGAAGCCATGTGATGGTTCAATATTATTCCTTTTAATTAATGAATGTTAAAGGTTGTAGCCCTACAAATTATGAACTCAATTATACTACTTGTGGTGCCCTTATGATCATCCTCACTCTCTTTAGCTATAATTTTCTTTGATTTGAGACTCATTACATTTACAATTCTTGCTTTCTAAGATCAAAATTAATTTTGGGGAAGAAAAGGACTTTGCTTTCAAAAGTTACTATTTAAATAATTAAAATGAATTCAAAGAACATAGAAAACTCTAACAACTTGCGCTGATTTAGGGGGCCAAATTTTTACTTTTGATATATAATATGTATGTGTAGTTTTCTATCCATTATAATATTAAATGTCAAAATTGATAGTTGATTGGATATTATAGATTACTTCTTTTCAAACGGGTTTAAGGATCAAATGTCAAATGGTTTTCTATTTTCGTGGTTTTACTTTTGGAACCACCCCACAAGATTTCTGTATAACAAGATTGTTAGTAGAGAATTCACTTACATACTCTATTTCCGTCTTTCCTTATTTATAAGGTTGAGTGGTTGAATTCTTCCTTCTTGAATATTCTTCTCTAGATCTCCAGATGTTATCTTTCTTTTTAGGGCAACATTATGCGAAATAGACTTGACTCGGTGGATTGACCCTTGCCGAGATCAAGATCAATCGGACTAAATTTGTTTTAGACCAAATTAGCTCTTTTTTAATGACTCATGTATGCTCGTATCATACGTGAGAGGTATGATATGATGGGCTCGACCTTCATCTTGACCTTGGCCAAGGTCAACTTGACTAATTTAGCTTTGGGCCAAATTAATCCTCTTTCTTTGACTCATTTCATTCTCTTGGTACAGTGACTTGTCCATTTATCATCGCTTTCTTGCCCTGTAGCTTCCTTTTCTTTATGTGTCTGTTTCATTCTTTAACCTAAAAACTATTCATAACAATTATTTTTTTTAATGCATTAATATATATAATTACTCAGTCTAAATATTATTTATCAATGCATTAAATGTAATGAAAAATACATTACAAGTCTAAACTCAATTTTTTAAATTAGTGCCTACTAAGTCCATTAAACTTTCAATTTTATTTTTGATTATTCATTCAGGTATTGATTAATTGTAATCAAAGAATCATTAATTAAATTATATATTGATGTACAAATCAATAAGAATCATTTTCAAAATCATATATGCATGATTTCTATGTAATATTTTGTTCTAACAAACTATAATAACTTGTCAGAACAAGCATAACTCAACGTACATATAATATGTATTAGCGACTATGAGATATGTAATTTGAATACACTGAACCTATGGTACTTAAAAAGACATACTACAATAACTAAACTAGTAAATTTACAACTTTAATCTACCCAAAAGGGCAAATCAAGAAATATAGTGCCATTTATACATCATGTTAGCACCATCATACTCTATTTTTTCTAAAATTAAATGCAAAATGCAAAGACTAGTTCTTGGTTGTTGAAGTCCTAACAAAGGTCGTTTAGATAAATTTACAAAATTCAATAATATTTACCATTAAAGCTGAGTTGTTTACATATCAACTTAAAAGGTTGGTGAACCAAACAACCTGACATTATTTTAAGTATCTTCATGGTCTTATTTTAATCATACACGTGTCTCTCTCGAGACGAGTAAATTACTTTTTGAAAGTAATTTAATATTCAATTAAAAGAATCTAAGTAAGCTCTTTTTTTGGAACTCAAACTTACTTTAAAACAAATTGTACATGGATCATAAATATGTCCACATGTTCCCATGGATTTCATCATATATATGAAGTAGGAACCACATAACTAATAATCAGTTGACTAAGTCTGTAACATTAATAAACAAAAAGATGTATGATATGTTTTTTTTTACTTTTTTTTTTTTTTTTTGTGTGTCCGTTGCCCCCTTGATTTGGTTTTTTATTTTTGGAGTATATTTCTTTAAACAAGAAATAAAATAAAGAAAAAGAAATGGTAAAATATATTTTTTTTTTACCTCTTTCATCTCTACTTAATCTCTCAAATTTTAAATCAATATAGGTTAATAAATAATCTTAATAAACAACCTTCTAAACTCGTATGGTCTAAATTCAAGCATTAAATATTCAAACCAATATAAATAGCTATTAATCAATCCGTCCATCATTTATGTGTGAGATATTTTTTTTAATCATTACTAGATTTCTATTTATTATTTAAGAAGGTTTCTACAGATAAAAAAATCAAACTATTTACAGAAATAGAAAAAAAAAATACTGATAGACATCGATAAATTTTTATCAGTATCTATCAATAATTGAAATGGATAAAAATCTATCACTAATAGAGATTGATAGAAGACTACCAATATCTATTAGTGATTGAAACTTATAGAAATTTGAAATTTAAAATAATTAAATTTTGCTATCATGTGTGAATAATTTATCTAATTTTTGAATTTCTTAAAATTTCCATGGTGAAAAGGTACGAAAGTAATTAAAAAAAAAAAAAAAAAAAAAAAAAAAAAAAAAAAAACCCACCGAACATCTTATGAATTTCCAACATTATTTATTTATTTATTGTAATAATTAATAATCTTTTTTTTTATTTATTTAAAAGCCCGTAAAGGCATGTCAGAATATCTAACAAAAGGTTAAAAAAATATTAACAAATAAAATATCGACCTTTTCCCTTTCCCCCGAAAAGTTATATTCCCTTAAACAAATCAACCCATAGTCAAAATCTTTATCATCTAACCATCGTATAAAGGTTAATTTGGAAAATTATTCCTATAATTTGAATGAAAAATTTTTAAAAATATTTGAATAAAGTTTGAATTTAGTTATAAATTAGCCCTTATAGTAGGATTATTTATGAGTTTTGATCAAATCATAGAAATTAAAATCGAATTTTTTAAACTATACAAATTAAATTCTAACTTTATTTTTGGAACCAAATTTTGTAATTTGAATTAAAAAGATAATACCTTTTAAGTTTTTAATGGTGGTTAAAAAAATGGTGCAGGGCATGAATAATAGTAACAAATTTGTTTCCCTTACTCTAATTTAGTCCAGAAACTTTTAAATTTCAAATAATGTATATGTACTTATTAAATTTAAGATAAATGAAATTCAAGCCCAAAATCATAGAGTATGTAGTACAAAGATAAAATAATTGCATATATAGAATAAAAATGGTAAAAAACTAAAAAACTCACGCCCAACCTTTCTCGCTTCAATAGTAGTCATTGATAGCTGCTATCAATTGTTATCACTGATAATTGCTATCAGTGGTAGCTTTCAATTTGATAAATTTTAATACAATCTTGAAATGAATAATCAGGTATAGCAGTAATTACACTATCATTTGGAAAAATAGCAAAAGGTGGAGTACTCTTGAATTATAGCAAAACGCATGATATCATGTGAGTCCAACTTTTTAAAATCCTAAAATGCATTATTTCAAACGGATAATTTTCTATAAATCTTGTGACTTAATGTTTGTTTTGAATTTCTGTATCAAATTTAATAGTTAGTTTGAATATTCTATTTTCTACACCAACTAATTTTCAAATCTTGGTTTGAAATTTAAAATATCCTATTATCTTATTTTTAAATTGTTTCTATAAAATCTTATATTATATTAGTTTTTCTAACTAACTTTTTATATTTATAGTAGATTTTCTCTTAATCATAATTAAATCATACGTCTTTGAAATTATTTTTGTGATTATATTTATTATAAATTTGTTTTAGGGGTCTTTTTAAATATAAAAAAATATTTAAAAATATTTATACTTTATAACAAAAAGTTTCAAAAGTACAAAGCACTTTGAAACTTTTTGTTATGAAATATAAATATTTTTAGGAATTTTCTATTTATAAGAATTAACATGGGATATAAAAAAAAATCTCATTTTTATTACTTAGTCTTTTTTATTTTGAATCATATTATTTTTTAAAAAAGATTTTCTTGGGAAGAATAGCAAAATAGAAATTTCATCAAATTTATAGCAAATACAGTCTCACACGGATTTTGTTACTTTTCGAATTTTAAAAATCGAATGTAATCTTTTTAAAAATCGAATGTACTTTTTTTTTTCAATTATCATATTTGATTTTATCTTCAATTTCAAATTTTGTTTTATCTAATTTTTCAATTTTAATTTTTTCTTACTAATTTTATTTTTTGTTCTCAATCGACGACAAGTCTACTTTGGAGGCTTGATCTATCTGATCAAATCCACTGGTGTTGGATGAAAGGCTCAACTTAATCGATCACAACCAATAGTTCAAGTCGAAGAGTCTCTTCTTTCCAAAGTGATTCCTATCAAGTCATTGTAAAAAGGTAGGTCAAGCATATAGACGGTGTTAGTATTAACCTATTTGCCTTGGGTATCTTATATCCACCTTGATTTGATCAAAGAAGGATGTACCATTGTCGAAGACTGTTTGTTTCTCTTCTATTCATGAGATCTCTACAATTGACATCAACGTCACATCATGATTGGTTAGTAATTTCAATTGATGATTTTTAATTGGAATTTTCATACTCCAATCTAAATCAGTTTCTTTCTTCATGAATGCAATTATCTAGATAAAGTTTTTATCAATCCAGCCTTCACTTACTAAACTAATATCTTGATCTATAACCAAGAAAAAGTATTGATACAAAATTTTGGGTAAGTTCAAAAGCGATGTAGATGATTTGGTTAAGTGATTTTCAATTGTATTTATTGGCCATAGTTTGGAAACTAATTACACTATATTTGTAGGTCACCTAAATATCTCATAAGAAGTATCGCCAAAAACTTTCAAAAGATATTTGATGATTACAAAACCCTAATCAGAATTACAATGTAACTCATTTTTCTTTAACCTTAAAATGCCCCAATCTGGATTTCCAGTGCTGCAACTAATTCTGCCATTTGCAAATTTTTTTTTTAACATAAATCCTGATTTTCTCCTAAATTATCTCTTACACTTTCGAATTTTAAAAATTGAATGTAATCTTTTTAAAAATCGAGTATATATATATATTTTTTCCAAATATCATGTTTGATGTTATCTTCAATTTTAAATTCTTTATTTTATCTAAATTTTCAGTTTTCATTTATTTCTTATTGATTCTATTTTTAATTTTTTTTCTCAATCGACGATAAGTCTAATTTAGTGGCTTGATTTAACCAATCAAATCCAATGGTGCATAGATGAAAAACTCAACTTACCAAGAGTTCAAGTCCCAAAGTCTCTTCTTTCCAAAGTGATTCTTATCGAGCCATTGTGAAAAGGTATGCAAAGCATGTGGAAGATGTTGGCATTAAATAGATTGCTTTTGGGATTCTATTCATGACCGCACCATTGTAGGCAGAGGAGCCGATTTCAGAGAGGAAAATGGTGGCAACTTGGTTAGAAAAGAGGTCGGTGTAGTGCTAAAATTTGACTAAGATATTTGTTTTAATTACAATGTAATTACGAATATTTCTTAATAAGCCATTTGCAATTTCATTTGTATAGCTAATGGTAGTTTAGACTTTTATAATCTTGTTTATATTTTATTTTTAATTTGTTTTACTACTTTTATGAATGAAATGTTGATTTGCTATTTTTACAAATGAAAAGTTAAAATATACTATTCTTCTCGTTAGCCCATCTTGAAATATTAGTCTTCAATTTGCTTAGTCATCAATGGCTATGATCGATACACTTTTATCAATTAGAATCGACCTTGAAATATTAATACTGGCTATCAATGATAGACTTACACGTAGTTATCAACTTTGAAATAAACCAACAATTTTAAAAGATTAAGCTATACCAGTGATGAAAAAATATTAGTGGCTATCATGATAGACTTTCATAAATGACTATAAACTTTGAAAGATTAATACAGTAGCTATCACTAATTGTTGCTATCGGTAGCTATTACTGATAGATTTTCATCAATTAGAATCAACCTTGAAATATTAATACTTAAGTCTATCAATAATAGACTTCTATAATTGGTTATCAACTTTGAAAGAAACTCAATATATAGATATCACCTAAGTTCTACTATCGATATCACTAATATCACTAATATCACTCATATCGTGGTTATCTGTGATAACTTTTTTCATTGATAAGATGCTATCAATGATCTAACTAATATCATACTATCAGTGACTTCATTGATATCATGCTATTAATGATAGCTCTCTATTACCGAGAGTGTGCTATTGGTGGTAACTTCTATCACTGATAATGTGCTATCAATGGTAGTTTCTATCATTGATAACATGCTATTAGTGTTAGCTTTTATCACCGATAACATACTATCGGTGGTAGCTTCTATCAATGATAGCCACTGGCCACCTTTTTGTCTCTTTCTTTGTCCTTTCCAAACATTTGTATAGTCTCTTTTATTTTTGACACCTCTCAAGGGCATTTCCACAAAAATAGCGAACAACCAAACCAAACTCTTCTTCTTCATTTGATTTTGTCCACTGAAATTAATTAGGCTTCCTTTTCCTTCCGAAGATAATCTTTTTGTCGAAAAATAACTTAACTGACCTCAAGTTTTGTCCGCTAATGTTCATTTTAAGCCATCGAGTCGCTCGTGGGAGAAATTGGTGTAATCTAGCTTCAAAGAAGTTTAGACCTGACTGCCTGAGAGTTTAAAGCCGAAAATTTTATGAATACGGCTATTGTGGTCGGGCCGTCGTTCTGCCAGGTTTATTATTCATCTGACACTCTGTTTCCACAACTGATTAATGAACTGCAAGTAGAACCCTTTCATATCATTGATGTCACTGATATCTACTTAAGTCAAATCATTGATAATTGCTATCAGTGGCTATCCTTGACTATCATTGATAGACTTTCATCAGTGACTATCAACTTTAAAGACCAACACACAAAGCTATCAATGGTAATCATTGATAATCTTATATCATGGCAATCACTCATGATTCTAAAAGTGGTTATTAACTATGAAAGATTAATACGTAAAGCTATCAGTAATAGAATGCTATGAGCAATTATCACTGTAAGTGACTATCAACTTTGAAAGGTTAACACTTTAAAGCTATTAGATTCTATCATTGATGAACTTCTATTAGTGGTTGTCAACTTTAATTAACTATCACTGGTTATTAGCTAAGTTGTTTAGGTTCAAACAACGCTCTCCACTAATGCTTCATCTCATATTGGTTTTTTTTTTTTTTATGATGATGATTGATCATAATTCTTTGGTTATCAATAGTTATTGGTAGCTATCACCAATAGACTTCTATTAGTGACTATCAACCTTCAAAAATTAAGATCTAAAGCTATAAGTGATAGAAGACTATCATTGCCTATCACTGATAAACATTTATCACATGATATCAACTTGGAAAAACTATAAACTTTGAACAATTGACCCTTAAAATTATAAGTGATGGAAATCTATCAATGGCTATCAACCTTGAAATATTAACACTTTAAGCTATAAGTGATAGGAAGTTTCACAATGGCATGAAAATCAACATTAAATTACCAAAGTAGAAGAAAAAGCCATGAATAAAAATTTGTTATTTCCACCGGTGACAATATTAAAAGGCCCTTCCATATTTTAAATTGCTCCAAAAAAAATTATAATGGACTTCTATATATTATTATCGATGATAGTCTCTATCATATATATCGATATCTACCTAAGTTCTATCATTGATATCATTGATATACGAATATCACTAATATCTAACCTAAATCCTATCACTAATATTACTAATATATGAATATCACTAATATCTATATACCCAAGTTTTATCATTGATGAACTTCAGTTAGTAATTGAAGAATATAATGACCTATCAGTAGGTTTCAATGATATCAAAGGTTATAAATAGTATCACCGATAAACGTCCCGTAAACCCACTTTATGAGTGAGGAAAAAAGGATGGAAGGGGGGAGATCTTGAAAGTCCAATCAAACATACACATCTTTAAGTGGCGAAGATACTCCAAAATCGAAGAAAGAAAATAAAATTGAATTCAGAAAAGTATAGTAGAAGAACTCAAATAGAATGAAAGTAGAAGAGCGAAAGTGATGGGAGAAAATATAGAGAAAAAGAAAATGAAAGGACATAATTATTGGAATGAAAATAGGAAGTTAAAACCCAAATCATGAACTTCTTTGTAAGTGTAGATGAAAATAAACGGGATGAAATCACACAAAATCGAAATTTAAGAAATGAAGAGATAAAAACAAATGAAAGAAGAAAAAGAATGATGCTTTTCTTTAAAAAAAAAAAAACAGAAAAAAAACAAAATGCTACAAAGAGAAAATAAAAAAAAAAGTAATAATAAAAAGGGAAGAATAACAAACGAAAATCGTGCACAAACGCAAACATGAAATTGAAGGAAGGGCAAAAATGGAAAAAGAAAAAAGAAAAAAGAATGGAGCGGTCAAAATATACACAAATAGTTTTAAAAATGTAAAATTAAAAACAATTATGACTACCTATTATAAATTTCCTTAAATTTATAATAATTTAATCTCTATAATAAAAGGCTCGATCAAAATTAAGTAGTAATTTTTGTTTTTTGATTGACACATTTGTAAATAAATATTTCAATCGTACAATTGAAATTACATTATTATTATTATTATTATTATTATTACTATTTTTGAGTGGAAAGTGGATTGAAAGATAAGCGTGAGTGGTGGAGAAAAGTAAGGGGAAAACGTGTTGTTATATTAATCCTAATCTTAATCTTAAACACATCAAATCAAAGTGAAAAGTGGGCAAAAATAAAATCACTTTGAGAAATGCAATACCAACCAACCACACTAAGTCAATATTGCTTTCCCCATTTTTATTCAATAGCACACCATCTCTTCTCTTCTTCCATTATTACTTCAATTTTCTATGGACCCTTCCCTACCCAATATCAATTTATTAAATCCAACGAATAAATCATATCGATTTAAATCCTGAATATTTATCTGAATACCAATTTAAACCATTAAACTAATAGTTGTATCAATTTAAACTCTCCATTATGTTTTATTTGGACGCACGTGTGAAATTTTAGAGTTTAAATCGATATATTTATGAAAATTTATTGTTTAAATTGTTACCATTATTAGTTTGAGGTTTAAATTGATATAAATCCCAAAATTCGAGGTTTAAGTTGATGCAACTATTAGTTTAAGATTTAAATTGATACAACTCATAAAGTTCATGGGTATAAATTGATATTTGTTCTTTTATTTTAAATATTTCATAATCCATATTTAACTATATACCAAAAGATAAGAAAAATGGGTTATATTCTTAATATCATCTTATCATAGGTGTCTTATTTCAGTTTTGTGCATGTTTTATGGGAGTGATATGTAATTGTTAAAATTACGTTTCTCATGTTCCTACTTACTTCTAAGCACGTTTTTAATCACTCAAAATTAATTTAATATTTAATTTTTATTTTTAAATATAATTTTCAATCATCAAACTTAGTTTTGAATAATTAAAAATGTTTTAAAATGTTTCGAAATTTAAAATATTCTATTCGATCTTTATGATTTGACCCAACTTCACAAATTCTCTTTTCACATTGCTCTATTGAATATACAAACATTCTCTCTCTTTTTTTTTCCTTTATTATTATTATTATTATACATGTCAAATAGCTTCTTTTTTCTTTTTTTTTTTTTCTTTTTTTTTTTTTAACTTAGGTATCAAAACTATTTTTTTATATTTAAAAAATGAGAAAATTAGTGTAATTTTTATAGGGAAATTAGTACATACTTTAACGACTTAAATATGTCTGTTGAGCGGTCAACTACATGTATAATATATCAGTGGTTAATGTTAAGGGCTCCAAAAACAAATTGGTTAATGTTAATTAATATATAGGTTAATAAATGATTCACTAAAATTATAGTTAATTAATGACCAAATTATAGAAAATATCCGATAATACCATTAAACTTTGGAAAAAGAAAAATTTAAAGTAACTTCATCAATAATAACGGATAGTATTTTGTTTAAAAAATTTAACTCAACTATAATTTTTTTTAACTAATACCTTTAAACTAAAAAAAAAAGTTTAAAAATCCCTAGTTATTGTTAATATATGAGAAAAACAATTTAATCTTTCAAAATACTCCTAAAATTTTAAAAATTGCATTAATATCTTAAAAAAAAGTTTTAAAATCCTTTTTACTCGTAATATTTAGACAAAACATATATATGTACGTTTGATAAACTACCTCCCTCTTCCATTTTCTCTCTCTTCAATGCTTCAATCTATAAATTAATACTTCAATATTTTCGGCATTTTTCCTCGCTTCTTTAATATCCTTTCGATCCCCTTCTTTTCTTCCTTGATCTCTAAAACTTACTTCATTTCTCCTATTTTTTTGTTATCATTTTAAATATTAGAACTTGAAATAAATATAAGGATTTCTCTCATTTCTTAACAAATAGATATTTTCATTTTTCCCGTTTGTCAAATTCTTATACAAATTTCTTAACAACCAAACAAAACAAAAATTCTCAAGATAAAAGTATAAAATCTAATAAAGTCTTAATATATCAAAAGTATGAAAATGATGAATCGTCAAATACAAGAAAAATATCGACGGATGAATATCATCTTCGATCACGAAAAAATTTCATAATTTGTGCTACAAAATGGATCTAACAAAAAAAAAAATGTAACAAATATTGAATTACATTTGTTGACAAGATGCGTCACTCTAGGTCATGTGTGGGAAAGGAAAGGAAAAAAACGGTGAGTACGGACATAAATGAAAAATCGGGGTAAAAGATGGCTTCTGATCCATTGAGCCCATGAGAAAGAGTTACATGTAAAGGGCCCAATGGAATAAATGGGCCTAAATGAATGAAGCCCACTAAGGGTTGACAGCGTGGCGGATGAGGTGGCGTAGGTTCTTATCCCCGAATGAACGTACAAGTGGAAGATTGTGGGGACCACCCTTCACGTGTCCATAAACTCTCACTCCCATGTCATGTTCTTTACTCAAATGACAAAATCTCAATACTTCTCACTTCTCACCACCCAATCTCACAACCTTGCACATATTTTTCTTTTATTTAAATATATATACCAATAATAATAATAATAATAAATAAGTTCATTGTCCTTTTGTTTAGCTCAATTCTTCCCTTTTTGTCCCTTTTATCATACTTTTCTGCATTTTTCCTCAAAAAAACCAAACAAACGAAATATCAGTTTTGGCAAAACCTTCGTGCACCCAAATTATAATATTCATAAATAAATAAATAAAAATAAACATTTACCATACCCCTAATAATTGCGAATGCTTTATGTACTTTCCAATCTAATTATTGTTTCAAAAAGAAAGAATGGAATGAGTAGTTTAACCAATGTAGAATATGTATCATTCACTAAACCCTACAAAGGGTTCAAGGACACGTGTCTCCTTTACATTATATTGTATTATATTTACATATATATTTTTTATTATATATAAAAAATATTTCTGTATATATTGAACATATATTAATGCGTGCTCCCCAAAACATGAAATGGTAATTTACCTTAGTGGTGGTGAAGGAGTTTCTATCCGTTGTCGACTAGAGTTTGATTCCACACTAAGATTAGGTTTATTTTCTTTTTTATTTTAGCCAATTTTTGTGCTTATATATATATATATATATTAAATTTTAGACTCATTTGGTAACTATTTGATTATTTATTTTTAGTTTTTGAAAATTAAGACATATAAACACCAATTTCACATATAATTTTTTTGTTTTATTATTTACTTTACCATTACTTTAAAATCACATTAAAGTCGGTCCGAATTTCATTTTTAATGTTTAAAATTATGACTAATAAGTATCTAAACTTTTAATTTTAACTTTAATAAGTTCCTAAAAAATGTTTAATACATATATAAACTTTAAATTTAGTATATAAAAATCTCATAAAATATTTGAAATGCTTAAAAATTAATTGTTATTAAATAATTTTTTTATTTCTAATTGAACATCACAATTTCAATTTTGTAGCCGATAGTTACATTATTTTTTTTTAAAGAAAAAATGTCTAGTACTACATATTATACACCCTTATTGAGATGTTAGTTGTCTAGTATATATTTTTTAAAGTTCAATAATTATATATGACATAGATTTAGACTTTAATGAGCTAAAATCTTAATTTTATATAAAGTTGTGCCCCTAACATGTAATTCTAGATCTACCACTGTCTATATTAGTTAGTTATGATCGTTTTGACGATGTTATATAAGTTGAATATTATGTCGATGTATCTAAAATTATGTTTAGCTAAACTTTTGCCCCCTTGTATAATATCTTGGCTTTGCCACGATTTACATATTGTTGAACTTAAAATAATAATAAAAATAAACCATGAGTCCCTAAATAATTTTTTGTTTCTAAGAATTGTGCTTTATTTTTTTTCAATGATCTTGTTAAGTTTTCCACGTTTCTTTTTAAGACAAGGTCGAGTTATTAGTCATGTTTTAAAAGTGAAAAACGAAGTTCTTTTAGAATATATATTTTCAAGTTTCAAAGTTTGTTTTTAAGACTTTAAAATGTATTTTTCAAACGTAGATGACGTAGAAAATTAAATGGGAAAATTTTCACAAAATAACAAACTATTTACAAAAATAGAAAAAAAAATATTGACAGATATTGATAGACTTCTATCAACGTCTATTAATGATAAAAACCCCATGATAAAAACTGATAAAATTCTAAAATTATTAAATTTGTTATTTTATATAAATAGTTTTCCCTATTTTTTTATTTTTGAAAATACCTCAAATAAAAATATACACTAATAGCAGAAGTAGTGAATTTTAACTTTGAAGAAAAATTTGGTTAACATTATAGTGATTGTTGTGACCTTTCTCCCTAGAAATTAAAGATTAGATTCCCAAGTCTCAAAAAAAAAAAAAAAAAAATTTATAATTTAACAAAGAATGAGATTACTTAACTCTTTTTTTTTAATCTTTTTTATATTATGTGTTGAGAAAATCGAAACTCCAAAACTCTGATATGGATAATATGAACTTTGTTAAAAAATATTTTTGATTCCGAGCTTTCATGAAAGTAGTAATTTAGTCCATGAACTTTGGTTTGTAATAATTTAATCAATGTGCTTTTAATTGTGTAACAATTTAGTCCTTAAACTTTAGAATGTAATAACTTAGTTTCCATAATTTTCAAATTTGTAATAATTTAGTCCCTAACATAAAAAAAATAAAAAAATAATGTAAATTTTTATTATTTTTCAATGTAGGTTTTATTAGAATATCAAATTATTTAGATAAGAAATCTCGTTAAATCTTAACACTAATTTTTACAATAAAAACATAAAAATTAAGGCTTTGTTTGATAATCATTTTGTTTTTGAAAATGAAGTCTATATCATCTACAATTCTTACCATGATTTACATATTTATTTTACAATGGTCGAATTCTAACCCAAATTTCAAAAAAAAAAATAAATTTTTGAAAACTATTTTTTTAGTTCCCAAAATCTAGCTTAGTTTTTTGAACCATTGGTGAAAATAGATAATAAAGGAAATAAAAGAAATTAATAAACGAGATCTACATTATTACCAATTTTAAATTATAAGACTATGATTTTTAAACCCATAAGCTTTTATTTTAGTTGAACTGACGGGAACAAAAGAATTGCTTATTATTTTGTAAAAAAGTTTGCAGCCAAGTTTGGTTGAATAATTCACGGGATTTTTGAATCTTAATTAAAATCATAATTGTGATAAATAATAATGCTCACGGGAAGTGTAGAAAATATTAATAAAATAAAATAAACCTTACACGTCATCGACATCGCTCCAAAACCAATCCTTCTTCATTGCGCCCCACAAATATGCTTCTCTTTCTCTTCCATTTCTGATTCCTCTATCTCTCTCTCTCTCTCTCTCTCTCTCTTTGTCCGCCATTGTTGCTCTGCAACTAACCTCCATAGCTATGACTCTTCAAATCAACATCGCCGCTCAACACACTTTCTTCCTCAACGAGGTACTCCCAATTTCCTTCTCCCATTTCCATTTCTCATCATTTCCCCTTTCTTCTCATCTCCGTTTCTTTACTTTTGCAGAAAATCATTTCAGCTTACTCTGCGAGATTCCGGCGGATTATCAAGCAGCATAGACGAGCGAGAAGGCGAACAACAACGACAACGACAGCCCTTGCTGGTAGTTCCGGCGATGGTTTCTTTAATTCCGTCATTGAAATCGACGATTTCCCTGGAGGATCGAATGGATTCGAGCTTATTTCTAGGTTCTGCTATAACCACGCCCAAATCGAAATCACTGTCTCTAACGTTGCTTTACTCCATTGCTGCGCTGTCTTCCTTGGAATGACGGAGGATGTCGCCGTCGGTAACCTCATCCGGCAGACGGAGAATTTTCTTGATGGAATCTTTTATTGGCCGTGGAGTGATTTGATTTTGTGTCTTCAGAGTTGCGACTCCTTTTTCGATTTTGCAGATTCCTCGGGGCTTTTACAGAAGCTTGTTTGTGCTTTATTGGCTAAGATTGCGCAGAATTCCAATGCGAGCCTCGTCACTCCTTCTTCTTCTTCTTCTTCTTCCTCACCTGACAATGCGTCTGGTAGTTCCAGAGTCTCTACCAAATCCTGGTGGTTCGACGACATGTCGTTATTGCCCGTTCAGATCATTGAAAAAGTCGTACAAGGAATGGGGAGTTACGGGAGCAGCAATAACAGTTTGATTCTCACCAGATTTCTCCTCCATTACCTCAAAACCGCTGCTCAGAGCACTGTTGGGTACGTATTAAATTACATTGAGCCCTTCTAATCACATAATATTACAAGTTTTCATGAAGAACTTACCACGATTTTTAGAAATGAAACAACCATTGATTGAGAGTCTCTGGTTAAAATGTTAAGCGAAACTACTACTGAATTTTGAAGCTGAAGTTGATAGGTTGCTTTAATGGTTGATCCGTATTCTTAACAGATATGGGAGTGGGCGACCCAGGGACAAATACGGCGGGTTAGCCGACACGGCGGTGCACGGGGTGGTAATGGTGGGGAAGAGTATGTTTTCTTGCCGGGGACTGTTCTGGGTGTTGAGAGTGGTGTCTGGTTTTGGTCTGAGCAGAGATTGCCGGAATGGATTGGAGAGAATGATTGGTGGGATGCTGGATGAAGCCAAATTGGATGATTTGTTGATCTCCGGCCACCATAAATGCACTTATGATGTGAATCTAGTGATAAGATTGATTAGAGTATTTGTGAACAGCGATGGAGCTTACTCTGTCCACAAGCTGAAGAAAGTGGGGAAACTGGTAGATAAGTATTTAGGAGAAATTTCTCCCGATCAAAACCTAAAAATCTCTAAATTCTTGGGAGTTGCTGAAAGCTTACCAGACTGTGCTAGAGACTGCTTTGATGGAGTTTACAGAGCAATTGACATCTATCTAGAGGTGAGTAGAACAAGAATTAACCTCATAAACCACTTTCTTGTACCACTTTTGTATATGTCGTTAGGTGATATAATATTAATTTACCTTTCTCTATTCATTTAAGTTGTTAACATGGTATCATAACAAGTGGTCTTGCAACGTAATTGATTTCTACTCGTAGAGTCTTTTTCATGTTTTTAGTCCATAAGTGAGAGGAGTGTGATTTAACGGTATCTATTATGGTGTGTTTCAGTCTCATCCTAATCTTTCAATGGAAGAGAGGTCGAGGCTATGTAGATGTCTAAACCACGAGAAGTTGAGCTTGGAAACGTGCAAGGCATTGGCAAAGAACCCAAGAGTGCCACCGAGGACAGCGATCGAGGCTTTGAAGTGTCAAGCAAGGGGAGGTGGGTGTTCGGTTGAAGAGGAAGCAACAGCGACAGCGACGTCAATGGCAATGGTGGTCGGGGAGGAGGATGATCAAAGCAGTAGTGAGTATTACAGTGAATGTCAAAGGGTTTTGTCAAGCAGTAGCTTTGAGTCAGAAGGTTGCAGCAGTGGTACAGGGCAAGGGCAAGGGCAAGGGCAAGACAACAACCAAGAAATGAGACTAAATTTGCAAAGGATGCAATGGAGAGTAGTGGAATTGGAGAAAGTTTGTAGGGAAATGAAAAGTAATATGTCTAGTTTGGTTAGGCAAACTGCCATCACTTCCCCACCTACTTACCATAGAGCTTTACCAAGACTATGTTAAGTATATATGTATATGAATATAATGTATTTGTATTTGTATGTATACATCAATCCAACCCTCTACAAGATTCTATATGTTTCATTCAGATATTTTCAATGAAAACCTACTTTTGAATTATTTATAAATTAAAAAACAAAGTCATGTTGCACCAGATTCAAAATGAACATTGTCGTCGTATAATTATTTAAATTATAATATCGGAAATTGAGTTGAGAGTGAGAGAGGAGGGAAAATAGTTGAGGAAAGTTTGAAATTGAAAAATTAAAGGCAAGTTGAGACTTGAGAGAAGTTTTTAGTTTAAAGTGAGATTCTTAATTCTTAAAGAGTAAATTAAGTTCAAGTTGGAGCATCTTGGTGAAGGGGAGAGATAAGAGAGGACAAAGAGGTTAAATTAGGGACAGAAAATGGAATAAATAAATAATAAATAAAAATAAAAATATAGATTGTCTTGTGATCCAAACCATTGGCCAAACGAAGCTGATTTAGTAGTTTCGTTTTTCAAAAATAAATAGTTAATTGTGTTATTGTTTTTGGAATATTCATAATTATTAATAACAACCAATTGCGTACACATATAGACATACCAACTAATAATATTGGACTGCACTCGTCTTCATGCATTTTTCAATAACAAAAGAAAAAAATATAAACAATTCTTTTAAATAACAAAAAAAAAAAAAAAATTATCACATGACAACTTGTGACTGAACATTTAAGTGGGTTGTATAAAGATATGTGTAGCTCTAAATGCACCAAAATATTTTTTAATAACTACACATGAATTAAGCTTTTCATATATCTCATTATCTTGTAGTATTTTTTTCACTTTATTTTTAAAAAGATGTTAAATCTCATTTTTAGTCTAAGAGACGTTTAGATCCGTTAGATGCTATTTGGTTATTGATGTGTTTTTATTTTTATGTTTTCAAAAATATAAAATACAAAGAAAACAATCAAGATGTGTTTCATGCACTTACTTTCAAAAACTATTTATTTAAAAAAAAAAAAAACAATTCAAGGATGAACTATTTTATTTTTTTAAAAATGGTTAATTCTTTTCTTCATCTTCAAATTCACAATCAAATATAATTTTCAAATTTAAAGTTTTAAATTGGTTTCCAACGTATTTTCAGATGTAGTAAAAATGGGCCTTATATACCACTTTCAATTGGTTATTGAGGTTTGTTTTTATGATTAATTTTCTACTCATTATTCTTGTTGGTATGAAATATTTTAAATAGAAAAAGAAAAATAAAGTAACAAGATCTTATACTTAAAATAGACTATATCATATAATTTTAAAGTTATAAAAGGGTTTGATGTGTCATCTATTTTAATCACGACATATATTTTGTGATATATACTATATACTATACACATGAAATGCTAGGGATCGAAATAGAACCGAGCAAGATTTAATAATTTAAAAGCTATTTAATGACTATAAATAAAATATATATATAATATTGGTGTTTTGGATTTTGATTATTATGAAATGGAGATCTCGTGAAAAAAATGATTTGGTGCTGTTGCAGTTCGAGGTACCATACAAAAAATATAATGCTTTTTTATTAATTGCAAATTGCCGACTAATTAGGCATGGTCTCTTCGCTACAAACATACAATAAATAGAATCTTATGAGTGAGAAATTAAAAAGATTTTAAATCTAAATTATATAAAAAAAATCTGAAAATTTTCTTTTGTTTCAAAAACATCTTTCATTTTTTTTAATAAAGATTTAATAATTATTTAACACTTAAGAAAGGGAAAAAATGCTCTTATACTTTAAACAATTTCAGCCATACTCAAACAAAGTTTTTTTTTTTTTTTTTTTTTTTTTTTTTTTTTTCATTAGTACTTTGTTTCAAAAATATATTTAAATTTTTATTGAAATATCTTTAGTCTTTAAAAAAAATTCTAAAATACTCTTATCATTAATAATAAAAAATTATATAAATATTATATATATATTTTTCAATTTGTCCAAATCTTACATCCATTTTTTAGCAACGAAACAAAATTTAACTTCAAATCAAAACATAAAATCTCAGAAACTCCTATATGGTTTCAAAATAAAAATTTCCTCACAAAACAAAATAAAATGATGAATCGTCGAATACAAACTAGGCCAACAAAAGAATAGTATCATTGATATAGAGAACCAACCTTCTTAACTCACAATCGATAGACTAATTTGAAAATTCCATCGCTACAAATTTGGCAATGTATTTGTTTTCTTTCTTTTCCCTTCTATTACAAAATTATGCATTTTTATTTCTGTTTTTGTTTTGAATTTGGTATTTTTGTTATTTTCAAATTAAATTTGGATTTTTTAATATAAATTGAAATTGAACATTTTTTTTTGATCTTTCTCCAAGTGACAAACATATATGTACCATAATAATTAGTCATTTTTCCAAACAACAAATATGAATGATTTTAGAGAGATGCAGAAATACTCGAGGATATCATTAGTATTTATCAGCAATAACAATGAGATAAGGAAACTTAAATACAAGAATTAATGTTCAATTTTATAAAAAAAAATAAAATTCAAACCAAACTAATGGATGGATTTTCTTTTATCCTAGTTTGTGGGCATTGTTGGAATTATTGAGCATTTAGGAGTATTTTTAAAACAAATCACTAGCAATTTTTTTTCAAAACTAATGATGAAGATATTTTTTTAAAACTTTTTTTATTTAAAGGTAAATAAAAATTTTTAAAAAATGAATGATATTGTTAAAATAGATTATAAAGACTTCGTTTGATAACCATTTGGTTATTTCTTTTTATTTTTGAAAATTAATGGTTGTTTACTAAGTATAATGGTTGAATTTGGTTGAATTCTTAGCTAAATTTCAAAAACAAAAACAATTTTTGAAAATTATTATTTTTTTTTTGTTTTTAAAATTTGTCTTGATTTTTTAAACTATTGATAGAAAATAGATAAACCCACACACAAAAAAAAAATTTGGAGATAGAAGCGATGTTTTATAAACTTAATTTTAAAAAAACAAAAAACCAAAAACAATATGATTAATCGACGTGGACAAAAGGTTTTCTTGGAAGTTAGTTCATTTATTAATTTGAATGAACCAGGAAAAAAGATTCCACTAGCTTAGTTTCCTATTTTTGCCTTATTTTTCTTAAAAGGTATTGGATTAAATGTGAGGAATGGAGAATTGAACATGTAATCGTACAAGTTCTATCTCAATTGAATTATGCTTATTTTCACAATTTTTTTTTTTTGTTTTAATTAAAAAGAAAGTTAAGTTATAAAAAAAATAAGGGGAAAAAAAAGTTATAGCAACTGAAAGCTCAAAAGGGCTTTGGCACCCATTTCCATAGATGGATAACATATGCACCATTATTAATAGATCTTTTATTTTTTTATGACCTAATAACATGGGACCATATGCAGTTGATGTTTTTTTTATAGACCTTTTATCCACTTGTATGGATACATTTTTGTTTAGTTCAACGTGTGTGAAAGTGGAGGATTCAATTTCAAAATGGTTAAAATCCCTATAAAAACATAGTTTTAGTCACTCAAATCAATTTAATGTTTAATTTTACATTTTTAATTGCATTTTTTGTACTATTAAAATTGATTTTGAATTATTAAAAATATTTTTCAAATAATTTTAAAAATGATAAAAATAATTTTTAACTAGATTATAATGATTCACAAACATATCATTAATCAATCATATCAATTACACTTTCTTAAAAAAAATGTTTAATGAGACAAGTTTGAGGTCAAAATTGTTTTTCTTTTTTGTGAAGAAGAAAGGTAAAGATATGATTAGGTTCACTCCAAAATTAATAAGTTACTTTTCTAATTACTTTTTAGGTAACTTGAAAGATAAAGAGTTTTGAAAAATTGGCTATTCACTTTTTGTTTGTATAAGCAGCCAAATACATAAAGGAAAAAATTTTTTAAATATATTTTTTTCTTTTTGAAGAAAATATTTTAAATAGTTTAATAGACAAAAATAATCCCATGTGACACATTTTAAAAAAAATATGATGTAGTTTTAAAAGATTAAACACCACAAAAAATCTAAACAAACTAAAATCTAAAAAATGATTTTTAAAAAAATATAAATCACTAAAACATGTGATAAAGGATAAAAACTAATTCTTTCCGAGAATCAATCAAATGTTTATTATTATGAATAAAAAATTATGAATAAGAAAACTTATTCCTAATCTTAATTAATCAATAAAACTATCCATAATTAATAAAAAAAAATTAATTCAACCCTAATCAACTATTGATTTAGACCAAAGTAACCCAAATTACCCTAATAATCCTACCACATCAACATACTAATATAAAATTATACAAAACTAGAGAATAAATTTAGATAATGTAATTATTATGAAAACAAAATGTAAATTATTAAATCCGCGCAATGTATGCTTCGCCAAAATCCGCGCAATGTACTATCTAATAGTAATGCCATAATAAGGGACTTGATCATGCTACCACAGTCTTTTATAAGGTTGGTGGATACGTTGAAGTAGATCAAATTTTCTTCAGCAAGAATGATGTGAAGATGAGGTTAGCAATGTTAGCCATTAAGAACAACTTTGAGTTGCAGGTTAAAAAATCAAACAAAAAATTGCATAATGTTCGATGTACACATTCGACTAGTAAGTAGGCCACTCGAACAATTAAAATGGACTGATGTGATATATTCAAGATCACAACATGCACCCCCAATCACATATGCTGAATAGAAGTATTGAATCATGACCACAAGCAAGCCAACACATTCGTTATTGGTCACTTAATCAAGAACAAGTTCGACGTTGGTCAAGGGGACAAACTACACCATATTATTGAGGATATGCGACATTAGTACGGTGTCACTATTAGTTATGACAAGGCATGACGTGTAAAAGAAACTGCTTTTGCTCTTGCAAGGGGGACGCCGATATGTTGTCTTGCATGCATATGGTGAGGCTTTAAAGATAGAAAATCCTGGAATTGTATTTGAGATCGAGCTTGAAGAATCAAAATATTTCAAATACATGTTCATGGCATTAGGTGCAAGTTTAAGAGGTTTTACGCGTTGTCAACCCATGATCATTGTAAATGGTACTTATCTAAAGGGTAAGTACAAGGGAACAATGTTAGTTGGTGTTGCAAGGATGGTAATATTCAACTGTATCCACTGGCATATGCATTTATTGATAGTGAGAATGACTGAGCCTTGAAGTGGTTCATGATGAACTTTAAAACAGTAATTGGAGAATGCCCTAACCTCGTATTCGTCTCAGACCATATTCATAGTATAACTAATGTTGTTGATGTTGTATTCCCCAATTCTTACCACGGACTCTGTACCTTCTATTTGAAAAGGATCATGGAGAAATACTTTAAGGACATGTCTGTTAGAAAATTGTTTCACAATGCTTACAGAGCGTATCGGGAGTCAGAGTTCAAGCGCTATTGAGGCCAAATAGTGAACTACAACAATGGTACTCTTGCTACATATTTGGAGGATGCTGATGTTCAGTGATGGACACGATGTTACCAGTTCGGGAACCGCTATGATAACATGACCAACAATATATCCGAATGCTTCAATGTTATTACCAAAGAAGCAAGAGTGTTGCCAATAACGTCGTTGCTAGAATACATAAGAGGTCTACTTCAAGGTGTTGGGAATCAAATCTTGAGCGGAAGCGTGTGAACCATCTTGCATTCAGTTTTTACATTTTAAGAGAAATAAAAACAGCATGCTAGACAGAGTATATATTGGATAAACATCATAAAAGTATTCTTTACCGAAGGAGAAACAAAAGGAAACGAACCGTTCTTACCTTTGTAGACTCTGAGGCCTCTCGAAATTTCCTCTAGCTTTTCAAATGAATGTCTCCTCAGTCGATCCCGAACACGACCACCAGAATAAACTTGTTATTCTCTTAGGAATTCCAATAATTGGATAAGTGGTATCTAACAATTAGAAGAGGGAGAGGGAGAGATATTTCTTTGAGAGAGTGAAGAGAGGATTTTTCTTTTGGTAGCTAGGTTAAAATCTCACCATATGAAATCTTGCCCTAAAAATGGCCACAAGGAGAAATTTATATGGAGAAGACTTAACCCCTTCTCTAAGTCTTTCCTTTCCTACCATTGTGCTGAATTAATTAAATAATCTTTATTTAATTAATTAGCACATCAATTAAATAACCATATATATTAAATCTATTTCTATATATATATATATATGGTTAATCAATAAATAAACATCACATGTTTATATGCATCTGCCTTTCTATAAAATTTCTTAATCAATTAATTAACCATCAATTAATCAATTAAGTAACTATATTAAATCATATTAAATATAAAGTTAATTAACATATAAGTATCACATATTTATATGTATACAACTATTTTGGAATCTAATTCCCATAAATATGATATTTGAATCTCATTCAAATATATCTCTCAAACATAATGTGAATTATAGATCACATCTATAATTAATTATACATTAATCACATTAATATACAATTTCCTCAATTGATTTGAACTATTCAAATCATTTTTCATTAATATCCTTTAGCGAGCTAACAAAGGGATCTTATGAACCTACAAATCAAAAGCTCCAACGATGTGAGATTAATTGGCTAAACTCATTAACCAAATTAGTTAATATTCGTTAACTATGAGTACACTTCACTAAAGACCCACAACTGCACTGTTCTCACTGTAGATATATTTCTGTGTCCACAGATATAGACCAATAACAACAATTTAGTCCTTAACGAGTGTTTGTAACACTAATTGGGTCAAATTACCATTTACCCTTGGGTTACCTCTATATCCTTAAATACCAGTGCTCCTCTAATGAATAGCCTATTTATGGTCCAACCATTAAATAGAAATCCTTTTAAGGCCAACGAGAGGATAGGGCCCTTTGTTCAAGTCCAATAGATACCATTTAAGGGGACACTTATCTACTTACCCTAAAGTCGGAAAGGATTGAATTACATCTTGTAATATTATGTTCCTAATTCCTCACTCGAACTTGTCCCTAAAATGGTCGGCTTATTTAGTCGACGAACTGACCACTCTCACCCATACAAATCAAAGGGCAATCCCTCATGAACAGGAGTTCATAATATACTCAGAATTGAGACTAAGTTGCCTAGGTCATCCTAGTGAAATAGAAACCTAACAAGTCAATGTTGTTACATCTAATGGTTATCGATTTTATGCCAACTTATTGCATATGATACCTCTACTCGCATGTCACCTATCAAGCACGTTGGATCATTGCGTTTGTATCAAATACAAAGTGGGTCGTATCCATAGTGTAACTAGGATATGGTACCCAACATCATCTCTATACTATAGACCATTTTGGCTGTATCTTGAATATTGATCCCTGTATGTCTCCACATACTGTTCGAGAGTTATAAAACAGCCTAGGATGTTAGTTTATTGGACTTTAGGGTCATTAAGACAAAATAGAATACAACACAATCAATAACATTTATTGAAATAATGTCGATAACTCTCTGTTGATGAAATAACATCGATAACTTTTTATTGATGGCGATCAATTAATTACACTTACTATTTACGAGTTTTAGGACATAAAACCCAACACAAGGGTGGTTTCATGAGTGGCGAACAATGTGGTCTGATAGTACATCAACACATTCAAAGTATGTAGAGGAAATTATGGGTTTAAAGTGTGAAAAAGCTAGATAATACCAAGTAAATCCAATAGATTGTTATAGATTTCATGTCAAGGACAGTGGATTAGATGGTATCATCAGCCTTAACAATCAAGAATGTAGTTGTATACAATTTCAGTGTTTGGAGATTTCGTGTTCGTATGTTGTTGCTGTAGCTAGAAAGTGCAACATCAATCTGATTACGCTACATCAGTGTTTGGAGATTTCGTGTTCGTATGTTGTTGCTGTAGCTAGAAAGTGCAACATCAATCTGATTACGCTATGTAGCAGATTCTATAGTATTGATTATCTACAACTAGTATACGTGGAGTTAATAAACCTGCTTGGTCATGTATCTGAATGTAAAAAGCCATTAGGGTATATCAAGGTAAAAATACTCCCACTGAAAAGAGTGGTGCAGGTTGGAAGACGAAGGATAAACAAGATATTTTCTACTGAAGAACACGTACATTAAAGAAATGTGGATTGTATGGCCAATCGAGACATAATAGACAAAAGTGCAACGAACCTTGATGGGATGAAAACCCTAGGCACAACGGAAGCCAAAACACAGAGCCTAAACATATTTAAAATTGACATTTAAAATAGAATAATTTTGCATTGGAATAAAATAGGAAAAATATATTAAGCATGTAATTCCCCAAAACCTAATTATATAGGAAAAAAAAAAAAACCTACATTGCAAACCTTTTGAGAATTTTGTGGAATTCATATGATTTGGGAATGGGCACTACTACTTGGAGTCCTCCTTATTCTTGCATGGAAACTTAGGAGATGAGAATTGTGGGATTCTTCTTTTTTTTTTTTTTTTTTTTTTTTTTTTTTCATTTGGAATTGAAAGGAAGAGGAAGAAAAAACGCAGAGATTTTTTCTCATCGATCAAATTGATCTGCACTTACCTTTTTTTCTTTTGTTTTGATACATTAGAGAATGAGATAGAGAGGTAAAAGTGAGGAGACGGAAGATTCATTCACGTCTCTAGTAACTCCTCTACGTGGAGAATTGCATTTTATTTAATTAAAATCAAATAGAATTATTAATTTAATTTAATTAATTAAATAAAAAAAAAATAACCATTCAAATCATATTTAAATGGTTCCTTCTCACATAACCTATAGTGTTAATGTGCATTTAATGTGCATTAATTTTAACCTATAGTTTTGATTTAATCAAGTTAATTAAATTCAAAATTAAATTAAATTAAATAATTAGTTAATTCTCCACTTAATTAATCATCCAATTAAATATAACATATTTAATTTTAATTTCTCATTTGAATCATATTCAAATATATTTCTCTCATTTAACCTATAGTTTTAATGTGCATCCAATGCACATTTTTTAACCTATAGTTTTCAATATGAATCTTATTCATATTAAATTAATATTTTAACTCATTTCAGATATTTCGTTCTCTCATTTATTAATTTGGAATCATATCCAAAATTAATAATAAAGTCTAAAATTAAACTTTATATTAAAATGTATCAACATATATTAAGAAATTCTCAATTTTGAATTTGAATATTTCAAATTTAGTTTAATGACAAATTACCTAAATACTCTTTACAAGCTAGGAAGGGGACCTAATGGACCTGGAAATCAGAAGCTCCAACGATGTGAGATTAATTGGCTAAACTCATTAACCAAATTAATTAGTATTCGTTAACTGTGGGTACACTCCACTAAAGACCCATAGCTGCACTCTTCTCACTACAGATATGTTTCTATGTCCACGGTGTAGACCAATAACAGCAAGTTAGTCCTTCATAAGTGTTCGTAACACCAGCTGAGCCAAATTACCATTTTACCCCTGGATTACCTCTGCATCCTTAAGTACCAATGCTCTTCTAATGAACAACCTATTTATGGTCCAATCATTAAACAGAAACCCCTATCGGGCTAGTGAGAGGGTAGGGCCCTTTGTGTTGGGGATGGTGCCCTAAAGTCTCGTGTCTTGTAGTTTGTAAACACAGCTTTGTACGAACGCTTGTGATGTATAATATATTATATTTTCTTCACTACTTGTCTTTAAACATTGGATGTTTTATTTTCTTTACCACAAACCAATAAACTAAAATCCCTGGTTGTCATTATGTAACTTAAGCATGTATGTGGTGACATACAAGTAGATCATGTCTTAAGTGATAACCAAAATAGTCTGTAGTATATGGATATAGGAGGGAAACCTTATCCTGGTAATGCTACGGATGCAACCCGCTTTGTGGAATAGTTACAAGTGTTGAACTTGCTACAGATGGTTTGATCCTAATCATTCCTGTGGGGACATACGGGCGAGGGCATTCTATACAAAGAGTTTGTATAAGACTTGACCACAAAGTGTTAATGTCTCGTTATATAACACCATTCATAACAGAGACTTCACTTTACTAGGATGACCATAAGATTGCTCCCTTAAGGGTTGATTTCGGATCTTGAACATAGTGGTCACAGCTTCTCTTTGGCCTGTCTCTTATACACATCTAGATGTGTATAAGAGACAGAGTTAATGGAGTTACTACTAGTGGTTACTATTTCGCAGTCCAGTTGCCAACTCAACATGCTTACCTTTTTGGGGATTTGTCTGATTTGGGAGCTGGGATCTCAGTTACACAAGATGGAATTCACTCCTTCCCTGAAGTAGGGGTAAGTAGATAGATTGCTCCCTTAAGGGTTGATTTCGGATCTTGAACATAGTGGTCACAGCTTCTCTTTGGATGAGAGGACTCAGTCATAAAAAGACTGTGGCTTATATTCATTAAAGGGATCAGTGGTACTTAGGGAGTTAGATGTAACTACAGGGCCTGTCTCTTATACACATCTAGATGTGTATAAGAGACAGACTTATGGTCATCCTATTCAGAGCCCACCACTCCTGGGTTCTCACCCCGAGAATACTAAGGGTTCCAAGTGGTGGTGTTGTCCTTATCTTCTTCTGTTCTTGTGGAGGACTTGTTTGGGGGAGGCCAGGTGGTGTTGCTGAACGATAGCTTGACGTTCCAGCGAGAGCGAAAGCACCCGTTCCTTGGAGAGAGCGAGATTTTCCGAGGAGAAAAGTTCTTCAATTGGTAAGTTTTATTGTTCTCTAGTTTGTTTATCTTAAAGCATGTCGGTAATTTTACAGTATGATGCATATCTGTTTGTTTGAATGTAAATGTGGCAATTCTGTCAAAATGTCTTTAGAAAGATTTGCTTTCGCTCAGAGGTACTCTTGTATAAGAGTTCATTCACTTTGTTCAAGTTACAGAGACACCACTTAAGGGAGCACTCATCTACTTACCCTAAATTCAAGAAGGAGTGAAATCCATCTTGTATGATTATGTTCCCAACTACCACTCGGTCTTATCCCCAAAAATGGTAGGCATATTGAATCACCAAACTAGCCACTCTCACCCATACAAATCAAAGGACAATTCATCGTGAGGATTTCATAATATACTCATGAGTAAGACTAAGTTGCTTAGGTAATCCTATTGAAATTGAAACCTAACTAGTTAATGGAGTTACTACTAGTGGTTACTATTTCGCAGTCCAGTTGCCAACTCAACATGCTTACCTTTTTGGGGATTTGTCTGATTTGGGAGCTGGGATCTCAGTTACACAAGATGGAATTCACTCCTTCCCTGAAATAGGGGTAAGTAGATAGATTGCTCCCTTAAGGGTTGATTTCGGATCTTGAACATAGTGGTCACAGCTTCTCTTTGGATGAGAGGACTCAGTCATAAAAAGACTGTGGCTTATATTCATTAAAGGGATCAGTGGTACTTAGGGAGTTAGATGTAACTACAGGGCATAACGGTTATTGGCCCAGCTGTACTTACGAGTGATATGTGAAGTGTTATCACACTGTTGATTGATTGATATGGACACAAAACATATCTATAGTAAGGAGAGTTCAACTGTCAATCTTTAGAAGTGCCCGATAGTTAACGGATGATGGATCCCGTGACTAAAAAGTTTAGTCAGTTATTCATGTATCGTTGTAGCTTCAAGCTACAGGTCCATAAGGTCCCCTTAGTAGCTCAATAAATTCAAGTTGAGAATCAGTTCTTGGTGTTAATTTGAAATGTTCAAATTGACAAGAGGAAATTTAATTATATATGATATGATCGGTGTGATGTATGAGATATATCAAGTGGAGGATTAATATAAATGAGATTTACATTAAGTACCATAAAATAGAAAAAGAACTATGGTTTATATGCTTCATGAGAAGAAATATTAAAACTATAGGTTATAAATATAATATGGTAAGTTGGTTATCATATACATTTATAATAATATTAATTATTGAATAATTTTATCTTTTTCTCTAATAACCAATTGAGTGGGAGGTTTTGGTGGTTTTATGTTAATCGTTAGATAAAAAGGAAAAGTATTTTCCTAAATTTAGAGGAGTTACTAAAGAGTTGCCATTCTCGGAAAAGAACTCACGGTTTGTTGTCAAGTGAATTGGATTCACTAAACGATAGCTGAAAGAGAGATTAAATGATCGTGGAGTGTTCCTATACGATATTCACTTAGTTGGTTGTAGCTAAACGATTGTGGGGCATTTGCTATACGATAGGCTGCCTTCGTCTAAACGATTGAGCATTCGTCTATATGATAGACTTATTCTTATCTCCCACTTACTCAATCGTCTACACGATTGTTACTCCTCCAGTCTCTTCCTCTAACTAAGTCCACATAGAGCCCACACTTCTGGATTCTCGTATCGAGAATACCAAGGTAGCCACTGTGGTGGTGTCCTCACTCAACTCGACTGAGCTCGAGGTTTTGGAGGATGTTCGTTGGGTTTGTAATCTTAGAAATCTTTCAGTTTGTGTTTGTTGATTGATCGTACTGTGTTGCGGTCGTAGTGTTCGAGCATTCATGTGTTGCTGTCTCAGAGACTGAACGAGCGTTCGTGATTGAGAGAGTTTGAAGCATGAGTCTTCAACGGTGTGTATTTGTTATCCCTTGATCTTATTGTAAAGCATGCTGTAATTTCGTATTGTGCATGACAAGTATATTTTCGTTTCGTGACTATAATTGTTATTGTTCAATTTCAAATGGAATTTGGAACAATCATTCCACTGCACATGGAAATCCTCATGTCTGATTTCCTTCAATTGTTATCAGAGCCAAGTTTGCCTGATATTCCAAATTTCACTTTTATTTTGAACTTCTTTTACAGTCGTGGTGGGATTTTTGCATTTGCGTTTAAGTGTTAAATGCGTTTGTGGATGGCGTTGATGAATGTTTATGGGTTAGTTGCCTCTGTTTAAAGCTATCTTTTGATTACAAAGTGTTAATTTATAAGGGCCCCTGTGTATTTGGGCATAATTAACATGCAATCGAGTCTATAATTCAATATGTATTATTTTGTCTAGTCGTTCGTGTTGAAGTTTCGAAGCATGGAGATGCGGTTCTCAGCAAAGAAGAAGACCAAGGGTTGGGATTTGGCTAAATGATAATGTAGATTTTTCTATGCGATCGTGTAGTATTTATTAAACGATCGTTTAGCTAATGCTAAACGATGGGGTAAAGTGTTTGCTCTATCACGCAGCGTTGGTTTCCCGATTGCGTAGATGCTGGAGGTAAACGATCAAATGGGAAAATTTGATGCTCATTGTTTCATAAAAGGCACGTGTACTAAATGATCGTGTAGTTAGAACGCTTCATCGCATAGTTACTGACTACACGATCACGCGGTATACGATATTTAGGTGCTCACTTAGCGATCGTTTAGACGATTGTGCTTCACCCCATCATTGTCGTTTAGACGATCGTTTAAGGTTTGTGTTATGCGTGACGCGCAGCACGATCGCGTATTTCATCCTTCATTGCATAGTAAAAGGTACACGAACATTGCTAAACGATCGTTTAGCTCTAGAAGCATAGGTAAACGATTGAGTAAATCGTTTACTCTTTCGCGTAGGCGATCACTTGGATTTTGGTACACGATCAGTGGAGACGCGGACTTCCACCAGATAGTTCAAGACCCGGTTCGCCTGTTTGAACCGGAGACTCTTTTCATTTGTAATAGTTAGCTTTTGTTTTTAAGAATTTTGAGGCTAACGGTTCATCAATTTTTTTTAATCTACATGAGATGTATGTGGTTTATATGGCATAGTGTATGACCTATAGATTTAAAACCCACCTTAGGTTGTGAAATTATTCATGCATCATGTATTATAAATGTTATAATATGGCATGATGAAATTACAAGAAAGCATGCACATGAATTATGAAATATAAGAGTTATATTGATGCATGCAGTAAGCATATTCATTCATCATCTTTATGCCATAAGCATTATAGTATAAGGGTGAATGGAAGCATGTTGTTCAACTATCCAACGTAAATGTTACTCTTGGGCAAACCTAAAAAGTCACTTAGTTAAAATTCTTAGCCATATTTTTTCTAAGTAAACTAAACCCTAGGTTATAAAATACTAAGTGGGAGGAAGAGATGTATATGATATGTTAATGATTCCACTCATATTTCTCCCTAAATATTCACGCCGTGAGATTCATGCTTGCCTCCTAGTGCCTTGGAAGCATCCCCCTTCGGATGGTGTTTCCATGAGTCAATGTCAAGGTGGACAGAGAGAGTATTTATAGTAATTGGGTGAAGGGTGTGTGAACACACGTCCTACGATCTCCTTCAATTGTTCGCACCGTGAGATCATTCTTACTCTCCCTCATGGCGCCCTGGGAATGTCCCTTTTCGGATGGGTTTTGTGCAGTTGGTCAATATCAAGGTGAACTCCAAAAATGGATAGGGTCACTTTAGTTTTTGCCCTAATCGGATTTTTTCCCTTCGGATTGGCTGCTTGGGGCAGAACTCTAGGGCCTAAAATGACGGGTCACACTTTCTGGAAATTGTTAATTAAGTTAATGATTTCTTGACCAAATCAATGATGGCTAGTCATTATAGGAACTAGAGTTGTTATGGTATTAATGGCTGGTTGAGAATGTCTCAATTCAGAGGAGGGATGAATTGACCATCCTTCAGCGGCTTTTGTCCTAGAACACTAAAGTGTCATAGCGAAACTAGATGTCACACGGGGTTCATGTTAGTTTTTCTAAACCGTATTGGATGTTGTATGTTTTTTCAATGAGTATTTGTTTAAAACCTAACGTAGATCAAGTTCCTTTTTTTTCAGCAACATGTTTGATTTTCCGTTAAATGCCTCTAGTTTAACTGATTCCATACAGTGGAAAGAGTCTTGTAAAACGTATTTCGTGGTAAACGACCTCGAGTTTGTCATGGTTGAGGAGTGTTCTCAAGTCTTGACTCTTGATGTACTGCGAAGTGTTCGTAATACATATGAGGTGTGGCTGAAGTCTAATTCATTGGACCGAATTCACGTATTGGCTAGCATACCTGATGCTTTGGCCAAAAGGGTTGAGAACTTGGTCATTGCACGTGAGATCATGGACTTATTTCAAGATTTGTTTGAACGTCAGTTCTCACTTTTTTAGCACAGAGGGATGGATGACAAAACCAGTAGTGTCAGTTCCTAAGTTAATCTCCAGGAAGAGAAAGCAAGTGTTACTGACTATGTTAAAATTCATAGAAGAGAAATGTTCTCTGACATGGAACTTGGAGCTTATTTAGGTTATGATACTGATCCCACTACTCTCCAAAAGAGGTGAAAGTCTAAAGACAGTAAATATGATTTATTGGTCTTGGAGACGTGTTTGGTAAAGAATGATGATTCTCTCTATATCCTTGATTCAGGTGCTACTAATCACGTCAGTTCCTCTTACCAAGGATTTAGTTCCTTGCAAACGTTGCCACGGGGAGAGATGACTCTTCGAGTCGGTACTGGTGAGGTTGTTTCAGCTATTGCTGTACGCAGACTGAAATTATTTTTGGGCAAGAAACGTTATCCATTAAACGTCTCCTTTTCTGAGAGTAAAATGTTTATTTCTTGTCTCATATCAAGAGGAACTTAATCTCAATTTCTTGTCTCATTGAACAAGGTTATACCGTCTCATTTTCTGAGAGGAAAATGTTTATTTTCAAGAATGGGATGGAGATTGATTTTAGTTCAATGGAAAGTAACTTATATGTACTAAAGTCGTTAGTCATAAAAGCCTTGTTTAATACTGAAATATTCAGTACGGCAACAACAGCTAAAAGGCCAAAGATTTCTCCTAAGAAAAACGCCCATCTTTGGCACACATCAATCTCAATAGGATTAAGCAGTTTGTGAAATGTGGACTTCTAAAGAGTTTAGAAGAAAACTTCTTGCCTGTGTGTGTGAATCATGCCTTGAAGGCAAGATGACCAAACAACCTTTAACTTGAAAAGGTTACAGATCCAAGGAAGCCTTGAAGCTTGTATATTATGACCTCTGTAGTCCGATGAGTGTTAGAGCTCGAGGTGGGTATGAATATTTCATCTCTTTCATAGATGATTATTCAAGGTACGGGTATCTCTACCTAATGCAATGTAAGTCTGAAGCCCTTGACAAGTTCAAGAAGTATAAGGCTAAAGTTGAAAACTTATTAGGTAATAAGATAAAAACACTATGATCTGATCGTGGTGTAGAGTATATGGACCTCCAATTTCAGAACTATATGATAGAACATGGGATTACGTCCCAACTCTTGAGCCTAGGTATACCTCAGCAGAATGGTGTATCAGAAAGGATAAATAGAACCTTGTTGTACATGGTTCGGTCTATGATGATTTATGCTCATCTTCCAGACTTGATTTGGGGTTTTGCAATGGAGACTGCATAATATATTCTGAAAACATTCCCTCGAAAAGTGTTTCTGAAACACCTTTTGAGTTGTGGAGAGGTCATAAAGGTAGTTTACGCCACTTCAGGATTTGGGGGTATCCAGCTCATGTGCTTGTGACTAACCCGAAGAAGTTTGAACCGCGTTCGAAAGTTTGTCTCTTTATAGGCTATCCAGGAAAACGAGGGGTGAATACTTCTATGATCTGAATGAGAAAAAAGTGTTTGTTTCTACAAATTCTTTCTTCTTGGAAGAAGACCACATTAGGGATCATAAACCACGAAGTAAGCTTGTTTTTCGTAGTGAGACTGAGACTACTGAGGGTTCAACAAGAGTTGTTGAACATATTGACAAATCAACAAGAGTTGTTGAGGTCGGTACATCTAGTCAACCAGCTCAAGTGTTGAAACTGCCTCGACGTAGTAGGAGGGTTATGAACCCACTAGAACACTACATGGGTTTTACTGAAGCCCAGAATGTTATTTCTAATGATGAGGTCGAGGATCCATTGTGTTTTGAGCAAGCAATGGAGGATGTTGACAAGGATGAGTGGATTAAGGCCATGAACCAGGAAATGGAGTCTATGTACTTCAATCAAGCCCGGGAGCTTGTGGATCAGCCTGATGGAGTAAAATCTATAGGGCGTAAGTGGATCTATAAGTGAAAATGAGGTGTAGATGGAAAGGTGCAAACCTTTAAGACTAGACTCGTGGCAAACGGTTATACCTAGGTTAAGGGAGTGGACTACTTTCTCACCTGTTGTCATGTTTAAGTCTATCAGGATACTCCTGTCATAGCCATATTTTATGATTATGAGATATGGCAAATGGACGTCAAGACTACATTTCTTAATGGTAAGCTTGAGGAGACTATCTACATGGCTCAACCAGAGGGGTTCGTAGTTCCAGATCAAGAGCAAAAAGTTTACAAGCTTAATAGGTCCGTTTATAGGCTGAAACAAGCGTCTAGATCGTGGAACATTAGATTTGACAGTGTGGTCAAATCATTTGCCTTTGATCAGAATGTTGATGAGCCTTGTGTTTACAAAAAGATCATCAATAGCTCAATAGCTTTCTTGGTATTGTATGTGGATGATATTTTACTCATTGGGAGTGATGTAGAATTTCTGACTGACATTAAGCAGTGGCTAGCTGCCCAGTTCCAAATGAAAGAATTGGGTGAGGTGCAATATATTCTAGGGATCCAGATCATTCGGGATTGCAAGAATAAGAGGTTAGCCTTGTCTCAGGCATCGTACATCGATCAAATATTGATCAGGTACAGAATGTAGGATTCCAAGAGGGGTTTATTACCCTTTAGACATGGAATTATTTTGTCTAAGGATCAATGTCCAAAGACACCTCAAGAGGTTGAGGAGATGCGACAGATTCTCTATGCTTCGGCTGTTGGAAGTTTAATGTATGCAATGTTGTATTTGCTATGCTGTAGGGATTGTCAATCGTTATCAATCCAATCCAGGATTTGATCACTAGACAGTGGTCAAGACGATCCTCAAGTATCTTCAGAAAATGAGGGACTACATTCTCGTGTATGGAGATAAGAATTTGATCCTTACAGGATACACAAACTCTGACTTTCAGACTAATAGAGATTCTCGTAAATCGACATCGTGGTCAGTGTTCACTCTGAATGGAGGGGCTGTAGTGGGGCTAAGCATCAAGCAAGGATACATCGCTGACTCTATTATGGAAGCTGAATATGTAGCCGATTGTAAAGCAGCTAAGAAGGCTATTTGGCCAAGGAAATTCCTTACAGATTTAGAAGTTGTTCTAAATATCGATTTGCTGATCACTATTTATTGTGATAATAACAGGGTTGTGGCAGATTCAAAGGAATCTCAGAGTCATCATCGAGGCAAGAATATAAAGCGGAAATACCACTTGATCAGGGAGATTGTGCATCGCGGTGATGTGATAGTCATGAAGATCGCAATGGAGCACAACATTGCTGATTCGTTTACAAAGGCTGTTTGACTAAAGTGTTCGAGGGTCATCTAGAATCTCTGGGTCTATGAGACATGTGGCATCTTGTTTAGGGCAAGTGAAAGATGATACTGGGGTATAGAGTATGCCCTAGTTTATTGTATATTGTACTTGTATTTATCATATATTGTACAATAGTCTTCCAAGGCATTAGGACAAGTGGGAGATTGTTGGGATTTGTGTCCTAATTCTCCTGGACTCTCATAGTTTGTAAACTGTACACATTGTTATGAATAAAATAAGAGTTATTTTATTTGGCATTTACTCATATCCAATAAACAAAGCTCCATGATTATTCTATGTAAACTTAAGCATGTATATGAGATATACAAGTGGATCATGCCTTAAGTAATAACTTAAAAAGTTCTGTAGTATAAGGATTAAGGAGGGATACTTGATCCTGATGACACTACGGATACAGCCCACTTTGTAGAAGTTTACAATTGTTGTGAACTACTATAGATGGTAGATCCTAACCATTCATGTGGAGACATGTGAACGGGGTGTTCTATACAAAGAGTTTGTCTAAGACCGGACCACAAGATGACCAGTCTCTTTATATAATGTTGTTGATACTTGAGACTTACATCTCACCTAAATGACCATAGGTGATAGAACCTTAATCCCAAATGTTCTAGAAACTTCTGCCTTTGAGGGCGGTCCTTTGATTAGTATGAGTGAGAGTGGCCAGATTGCCAACTCAACATGCCTACCTTTTTGGGGACTTGTCTGATTTGGGAGCTGGGAACTCAGTTACATAAGATGGATTTCACTCATTCCCTGAAATAGGGGTAAGTAGATAGGTTGTTCCCTTAAGGGCTGATTTCAGGTCTTGAACATAGTGGCCACAACGTCTCTTTGGAAGAGAGGACTAGTCATAGTAGGACTATGACTTATGTTCATTAGAGGAATCAGTGGTACTTAAGGAGTTAGATGTAACTACAGGGCATAAAGGTTATTAGCCCAGCTGTACTTACAAGTGATTTGTGAAGGGTTATTGCATTGTTGATTGGTTGATATGGACACAAAATATATCTGTAGTAAGGAGAGTGCAATTGTCGGTCTTTAGGAGTGCCTGATAGTTAACTGATGGTGGGTCCCATGACTAAAGAGTTTAGTCAGTTATTTACGTACCATTGGAGCTTCAAGCTACAAGACCATCAGGTCCCCTTGGTAGCTTAATGAATTCAAGTTGAGAATCAGTTCTTGGTGTTGATTTGAAATATTCAAATTGACAAGAGGAAATTCGATTATATATGATATGATCGGTGTGATGTATGAGATTCATCAAGTGGAGGATTAATGTAAATGAGATTTACATTAAGTATCATAAAATAGAAAAAGAACTATGGTTTATATGTTTCATGAGATGAAATATTAAAACTATAGGTTATAAATGTAATATGGTAAGTTGGTTATCATATATATTTATAATAATATTAATTATTGGATAATTATATCTTTTTCTCTAATAACCAATTGAGTGGGTGGTTATTGGTGGTTTTATGATAACCGTAAGATAAAAACGAAAAATGTTTTCCTAAATTTAGAGGAGTTGCTAAAGAGTTGCTATTCTCAGAAAATAACTCACAGTTTGTTGTCAAGTGAATTGGATTCATGAAATGATAGCTGAAAGAGAAACTAAACGATCGTGGAGTATTACTATATGATAGTTCACTCAGTATGTCGTAGCTAAACGATCGTGGGGCATTTGCTATACGAGAGGTTGCCTTCGTCTATACGATAGACTTCTTCTCATCTCCCACTTGTTCAATCGTCTACAAGATTGTTACTCCTCCGATCTCTTCCACTAACCAAGTCCACACAGAGCCCATACTTCTGGATTCTTATACCGAGAATACCAAGGTAGCCATTGTGGTGGTGTCCTCACTCAACTCGATTGAGTTCGAGGTTTTAGAGGCCATTTGTTAGGTTCGTGATCTTAGAGATCGTTTAGTTTATGTTTGCTGATTGATCGTGTTGTGTTGCGATCGTAGTGTTCAAGCGTTCTTATGTTGCTACCTCGGAGACTGAACGAGCGTTCGTGATCGAGGGAGTTTGAAGCATGAGTCTTTAAAGGTATGTATTTGTTATCTTTGATCTTATTTTAAAGTATGCTGTAATTTCATGTTGTGCATGACCAGTATGTTTTCGTTCGTGACTGTAATTGTTATTTTTTACTTTCGAATGGAATTTGGAAGGATCATTCCGCTGCTCATGGAAATCCTCATGTTTGATTTCCTTCACTATAGACCCTTTAGGCTGTATCTTGAACATTGATCTCTATATGTCCCTATATACAGTTCAAGACTCATAAGACAGCCTAGAATGTTAGCTTATTGGATTTTAGGATTAATAAGACAAAATTAAATAAAACATCAATAACACTCATTGAGAAAAACATTAATAACTATTTATTAATGACGATTATTTAATTACATTCACTATCTACGAGTTTTAGAACATAAAACCCAACAAACTCTTGATACATCCAAACGCAACAAACGGGCAAGGACCGAGACTCAGGGGACCCAGACACAATCGATGTTAAATAATGTATAGAATATGTTGATTTAGATTGTTTATTACTCTACATTTTGTTCATTCTGTAAAGTAAAGTAAGCATTATGATAAATACTTGATATTCGATCCATGCTACACGTTACTTGATACTCGATCTGCATTACACGTTACTCGATAATACTCGATAAACATTAACTGAAATTACAATACTCAATACATGATGCATGTTAAATGATATTCGATGCAAGTTATACAATACATGATGCACGTTACTCGATACTCGATGCACATCTCTCGATACTCGATGCAAGTTAATCATACAGTTGCTTAATATGAAAATATACATATAGTTGCTTGTAACCTTTAAAAAATTTGATAAACACAATTTACTCATAAGAATAATTACATTTGCTCATATAAAATCCACAACTTCATACATTTACAAATAATGTCAAAATTTACATAGAAAAATGTAATTAAAAAAAAATTGACCGACCCATAACTCGACACCATACTGCAACCTCAAATCATGCATTTTATCCTGCCGTAAGCTCTCCATACTCGACCTGATCACCAAATATTCAAGGAACTTGAGACTAAATATCCCATAGTCCTGTGCATCTAACCCATGTAAGAAACTTGTATTGACACAATTCAACTTTCAAGGATTGGGTGCAAGGTTAGGCGTTGCAATATATAAGTTGCATAACTGTGCCAGTGAAGGGAGAGTGAAGTATAGAGGCTTTAGGAATGATACGAGATCCCTCAGTGTGATATACTTGACAAGTGAGTCATACAACAGGATGCACCAAAGGTTCATTTCTATCACCAACATAATCTAGTGCTGCCTGTAGTTAATTGGGCTATAGACGTAATCGAGATCTCCCCATCCAGGCTGATGTTCAACTTCCAATTTGAGC
This sequence comes from Benincasa hispida, assembly GCF_009727055.1. Lineage (NCBI taxonomy): Eukaryota > Viridiplantae > Streptophyta > Magnoliopsida > Cucurbitales > Cucurbitaceae > Benincasa > Benincasa hispida. The sequence continues at coordinate 31,001,169 of NC_052360.1, forward strand.
ATGTAATCGACATACGAGTGCTCTTTCCCATACTTTAGCAGCTTCTTCACTCGTTTTCTTATATATGGCATGGGATAAGCTATCTAGACCATGTAGGTTTAAGTAATTTTGGAAAATAGATAACAATAGATTAAGGTATATCATTCATGCAAAATCATACATCAAAATTTAAATAATCTATAATTCATACCAACATGCCATGTGGCAATGTCGTGAACCAATGAGCACATATCTCTGTCGGAGAAACATGAATAAATAATCAAGAACCTGTAGTTTGCAAGTTTAGTTAATGAGTGGAAATAGAAATTAACAAGCATACAAATGTAATAAAGGATGTTAACTTACGTCGTTCTCAACCCAATAAATGTCATGTGTTAGATCCCATAACAACTTCTTCATCGTGTAATTCATCCTGAAGAGTACGCCTGTACTCGACTAGTGAGGACTCATATCCACGTTGGTTAACCAAACCATGAATTCATTTATCACTTCCTCTAGAATAGCATGTGTTGGGTCATAAGGGATGATGTCAGTCTAACATTGATTAAGCTATATGTGTTTATGCTTTTTCCCCGTCACCCTTGTCGTGTCAACTAGAAAGGTGTATGGGTGTGTCGGCTTCCTTTTCCTACTTACCTGTCTTTGTTCCCCTCAACGTCGACAGGCTTACGCTTCATCTCGGAGTCTGAATCGGCCATAGGTTCGGCCTTCACCATGGGGTCGCTCTTTAATTTGGGTTTACCCTTCACCTTCAGCTCGCTCTTCCCATTGAGCTCGTCCTTTGTAAACCCGGAACCCTACTTTCCTTACCTAAGTATGTTAACTATGTGATTACAATGTTAAGTAGGTTTACTTATGAGGAATGTTACATTGCAGGGAAAAGTTGAAGAATGAAGGAAAGGAAGAAGGGAAAACTCTAAGTGTTGTGTTGAAATGCCTCGGATAAGCTTGTAAAGTTAGCCGAGAGTGCTTTTGGCAAGCCAAATTCTAAATCTTTATGAGATATATTGAGTTTGGGATTTATGTTGAACATGGGTGGAAGAATACTATCAATCATAATATAATTAGTATTATTTTATTACTAAAGGCTGAATGGAAGTATGGAAATAAATAATTTTATGGTTTTTTTTTAAAAAAAAAGAGGGAAAAGAGGAAAAGGTGCAAGTCGGTGGAAGGTTTAAGTGGGATGAGGGATCACTCTTTCCCCATTTTTACTGCCGACATACCTCCTCCTCCAAACCGAAACAAGTGAGGTACTTTAGCTAGGAATTTAATTGGAGAATAAGAAGAAGGTTTAAGGTCGAGTGGGGTAGAATGTGAAGAAAACTTGGGGAAAATTCGAAGAAGAATTGAAGCTGGTTTGGAATTTGAGTAATATGGATAGGGTATGATGTTCGAAGGATAACAAGCTGTAGAGATGAAGTTTGGAGCTGAATATTTGAGATTAGTAATTTAACTAATTTATTAACAACTTTTGTGAAGGATTCCTGAGCTAAATTTGACGGGAAACAGGTGAAATTTGAAGAGGAATTGAAGCTGGTCTTGAATTCGAGTAATCTGGGCAGGATATGATGCTCGAAGAATAACAGGCTGTAGAGATCGAGTCTGGAGCTGCAATTTTAAGGTAAGATTGCTAACTCAATTATAAACAAGTTTATAAAAGGAAGTTTCTTGAAATGAGTTCTGGATTTCGAGTTATAAATTTTTGAATTTGAAACAGAAATTTGTTGCGTAAGCAGATAGCTGGTTGGGAAGATCAAGCAAATAGCTCACCCAAGGGAGCGAGAGCGAGATAAAGATAGTGTAAATCTCGCTGGTCACTTAAATCTGGTTGATTTTCTACCTAGTCTCGCTAGAAATTACACTAAGTCTCGCTAGTAATGGTAAATCTTGCCAAGAATGAAAAATCTCGCTAGTTTGTGCCTAGTCTCGCTGATTTCCATGTTAAGTCTCGCTCATAAGATGATCTCGCTAGGGATGACCTCCTTGGTGATGATCTCACTAGCGATTATCTTATTGGTGAAGATCTTGCTAGTGATGATCTCCTTGGTGATGATCTTACTAGTGACGATTTTGCTAGTATTGGTCTCGCTAGTGATGATCTCGCTAGTAAGGGTCTCGCTAGTAAGCAAACGATTTGATGCATCTTGACAAGAATTCTAAGGAATGTAACAAGGAATTGTATTACTTCAGGCCAAGAGGAGCTAGGAGAAGCCTACAAACCATTAAGAGGCCAGATGAGTAGTGAATGACTAAAATAATTTAATGTTTTCAATGTTTTTTGCATAAAAGACCATGCGATTTTAATGATGTTTGATGTTAAGTTTATATGTTTTCAAACAACTAAGTTTTATGAATTGCATTGCCTTTCTTCTCTAGCATGTGTATGTTTTATTGCATGCCAAGGTTATATGTTAATTCATTATAAAAGCTAAGTATCTATGATGAAGCATGCGTTTTAAGATAAAAGCTATGTTTCTACAAATGCTATGCTAAGGGCTATGATTGAATGATTCTTAATGTATATGTTTTTCCTTAAACATGATATTTAGTAAGCTGGATACTGAAAGTATAGAAGGTATCCAAAAAGTACCTAAGGTGTTGACGGTACTTAGAAACTCCACGTGCACATAGGTAGTTCTGAAAAAGAGCCTGAAGTATGGGTCTCCTAGGCCATATACCAATAACCTGAGGCCGAAGTATGGGTCTCCTGGCCGGATACAAACGTTGGGAGCTAGAGTGATGTATGATTGTTCTCAACTAAGGTTTAGTGATGTTTATTGATGTTTAATGAGTTTTCTTCTCAAAAGCATGATATTATGACTATGCTCATGTTTTAAAGGAAGTTGCTTGAAATGTTTTCCAGTATGTTTACATGTTTTATATTAATGAAAAGCATAGTATGTCCTGATTTCTAGTAGTCACTCACTAGGCGAATAGCTCACAGTTCAAATGTTTTTTTTTCCTTTCCCCAGGTAGTAGTTAGATTCCTTGATATTGATCCTGTTTCTGTTTGCCACACAAGACCCAGCTAGTTGAATAGAAACTAGGTTAACTATTGTATATATGTACATATGTTGTGAGAAGTGTCAGGGACATGTTAGTGAGGAATGTTAGGGACTTATTAATATCGTTTTGGTCCAATCGATCAATATTTTATCTGTAGATATTGTTTCATGGTTTGTTAAGCATGTGATCATATGAAAATTGTGTTGAGCCTTCCTGATGTGAACTAATTGTATACGTTAATAACGTTTATCAGGTTGGCACTTCAAGAGTGAAGTAAGAAGGTAAAGGTGGTAAGTGCTGGCGATAGGGCTAGTAACTGCTACTGTCACATCTTCTTCCAGGTTAAAAGGGTAATCTGGGAGGGGGTGTGACATCCCTTACCTTGGACTCGCCCTTAATCCTGAACTTTTTCAACGCCTTTAGTGGAAGCAACTTAGGATACGCTAGAGTCAATGGGGGGGAAAAGATGGTATCTTGAGAAGCAACATAGCAAGAGGAGTGGTAGATAATTGGGATGAGGGAGAGTGGTGGATATTGTAATGTCACACCCCCCTCCCGAGCTTACCTTTTTCACCCGAAAGAGGGCTTGAAGATAACAAACATTACCCTTTTGTAACATGCTATCCATCACCTTCATCTCAAACTCTTTTGTGATAACTACTGCCTCTTTTGGATCTAAATTACAAACAACCCTTTAGCCAAGTATAAAATGACAACAGGTCTCCGGTTAATTTATTTTTTTATCAAAGCATTATAATATTTACACAACTCCAGACTCAGCTTAGATAACTCTACTCCTAGGTTATGGAAGTCATAAAGAGCAGACCTTCACCTAGAAATATGGTTATAGTGTGACAGACATTGACCTTAGTAGCATCATGGAACTCCGCTCTTGGCACTACCTGAGGGGAGAGGAGAGGGAAAATAAAACATTTGGAAAACATGAGTTGGGAAAGCTCATGAGTGGTATGTTTTTATGAAAATAGGTTTTATTTTTTAAAATCATTTTTAGGAAAACAATTTCACAGATAGTCAAACACAATATATATAACTTCAGTTTGGTAACTGAGATGATGTTGCCATGATCATATGTTTTTCAAGAAATATAAAAAATCAACCAAATACAGATCCAAGGAAATAGTTTTAGTTGCCAATACAACCTGCTGAATGTGCACATGTCAACAATATCCCCCTAGACATACTCAGGTAGACTGACAATCCCAGTCAGATTATATTGACAATCCCAGCTAGACGTCCACGAGATATGTTAACAATATCTCGGGTAAAATTCTAGTTTCCAATTAAATTCACAATAATATGCATTCATATAATATCAGGAAAATAGTCAAAACAACATGAAATCAATGAAGACAACATATTTCCCGATCATGCCATAACTTTCAAAATCATGCATATATATATATATATAGATACATACATGAAGGTATATCAATTCATAAAGATGGAGAAAGAAGAACCATTCACAGCTCACCGAAAAAAAAAAGGTTCTCTAATCTCCTGTATCTTCTTTTCCTCATGAATCCTGAGTCTTTATTAACCCAAATATCAACTTAGAATCCCGTGTTTATGTTAAAAATAATGTTAAACATTTCCTTAATCTTAACTCTAGCTTACCAATCAACCAGGCTCAAACTACACCTTTGGTTTGGAAAAGGAAACAACTGTTGGATGCAAGGATACACTTTACAACCAAGTTGAACGCATGGACAACAACACCAATGCCTAGTTCAACTTGTTCAACATCTAATAGTCAAGCTTGGATGCATGATACAACACTCCAACGCATGAACTTCCCTCTAAACTTTAATTCTCTCCAATCACTCCCTTATAAGATTTCTTAAGAGATCAGAAAGTTGTGAAGTGAAAGGTAACTCCCTAAAGGTATTTATAGGCAACTTCAGATCATCCTTGTCATCCTTCAAGCCTCCAATGCCTGCCACCTCTTCCTTGAAGGAAATTTAAGTGTCTTCTTCTCATTGAGCCACCACCTTGCCACCACCTACTTGCATGTAGGTAAGTCATGTCCTCTATTGCATATGTCCAATGCATACTTCCTTTGAAGTGGTTGCCCCATATTAAATCTTGCATCTCCATCCTCCACCACCTACTTTGGTTTACTAAAATTTTATCTAAAGAAGCCACATTCCTCCCTTTGCTATCACTCAATGACCAAATACTCTTTGTTGCACACATGGTCCCTTGGTTTATGCATTCAACTTCTCAAATCCCTACTTCTTGGCCTTAACTTCCTTTTTGGTAACATGGTTTCTCCCATTGATTTAGATCCAAACTTCTTACTATGTGTCAAAGATGAAATTAAACGCACACGTCCCTAAGGTTTGTGCATCCAAACCATCCTTTTGAGCTTTATACTTCCAAAGTGACTACCCGAATGCCTAACACCTTGGCTCATGCATCCAAGCATGTCGTCCCCTCATAGTTTGCATTTACCTTATCTATCATAGTGTTTCATGGTGAAAATTCCTCCTAAATGGTTATCTCATGCTCTATGCTTGCTCTTCATATGCTTTAAATGACATTCACATAGCCTTCTATGCATCCACCACACTTCCTAGGCGTCCAACCCTTCAAACTTTAAGGTTATACCTATTTATTGTGTCATATGTTGTCCAACACTTCGCCAAATTTCTAGCCTTGACCTCTTGTGCATTCACTACCTCCTTGCTATGAGTCCAACTCTAGTTTTCTCACTTAGTTATGTATAGTTCAATGCATGGTTGTCCAAACACTTAACCATTTCTTTCTTCATGCGTTCACCTAGCTCTAAACATCCAAAAATTGTTCTTGCCCTAGCATGCGTCAAAATGAGCCTATCCTTGTCCAAGCATACGTCCAAAACTCCTACAATTCCAGTTATGCTTCCAACTCTAGGGTGACCCATCCTATACTTAGTATTTAGTCCAAATTCCTTCTTTTTCCTTGGACCAAGTGTTCACCTTTTCTTTCTAACACTTCAATTCTAACTTTTAGATCAACCACATGTTTCCAATACTTAGAATTTTTCCTAAGTACTAATACTTCCTTCAAAGCATAGTTTAGGTACTTAGCTAATCTTTTCCTTTCAAGGCATTTAGGTCTGAACTCTTTTCTTAACCCAAGGAATCTTGTGAGGATTCGGGTGTCACATGTAACGATGAAGAGGATGAACTTGGTGGAGGGTGGAGGGATAGGGTCTCTAGACACAGTAGAGGGTGGAGGATTCGAGTCACATGACTCTGTGGAGGGTGGAGGAATGAGGTCACGTGACTTGGTGGATGGTGGAGGAATGTAGTCACTAGACTTGGTAGACGGTAGAGGAATGGTGTCACTGGACTCAGTGGATGGTGGATGGATGGATTCATGGGACTCGGTGGATGGTGGAAGGATAGGTTCACTAGACTCAATAAGAGGTGGAGAAATGAGGTCGCGAGACTCGGTGGATGGCAGAGGAATGGGATCATGGGACTCGATGGATGGTGAAAGAATGGGGTCATGGGACTCGATGGATGGTGGAGGAATGGGATTACAGAAATCGGTGGATGGTGGAAGAATGAGGTCACTGAAGGATCTCATATCGATGAGTTCCATGACCGTGTTCGGATCACTCTAATCTTACTGTGACCGAAATATAACATTATACATTCAACACATACAGTTCTGCAAATAAACTCTAATTAACGGCATGCTACGAACAACAAAATAACAAAGGGGCAGAGTTCCATACCAGTTGAAGACAATCTTCACAAATGCAGTAGCATGATCAACGCGAACTCACGACCGCAACAGGGACGACAACACCACTAATGATCCCCGTGTATTCTCGGGGTGAAAACCCAAAGGGTGGGCTTTGGTGAATTTGATAGAGGAAGGAGAACAGACGAATCGTGTAGACGATAAGCAAGTGGGAGAGCAAATGACGCTATCGCATAGCAGAAGTGCTTATCTCTAGAGGAACTACACGATCGTGTAAGATTTGCTGAACGATCATTTAGGAAAAGATATACGATTGTTTAACTAAATCGGCACACTATACGATCGTTTAGAATAGCTATCCGATCGTGTAAGCGAGAGTGTGCGATCATTTAACGCGAGATGGACGATCGTTTAGACGGAGAAGCAACTATCGTATAGGCTCTTAAGCGATCGTTTTCTTTCACCAACGCGCGCTTTATGAATTCTTTTAGGCAAATGACCGATTATCGATTGCACGATTCAAAAATGAAAACATTTTTCATTTTAACCCATTGGTTACCATAACTGACGTTGCTGATAATGGGCAGAAATGCACGTTATTATAGTGGTAAGTTATTAAACAATGAAGGTTTGCATTGATAAAATATGTTAGATTTCAACCAAAAAGCATTAAGTTCATAACATTGCAGTCACATGCGTCCATCACTTAAAAACAGTTAACTTTTGTATTTTTATGCAGAATATGTGTTGACGCAAGGCGGAAAGTGCGAACACAAGAAATCAACGGACGAGCGCAGCGTTACCGCAAGGCTTTGCGATGATTTGTGCCCCCGCAACTTGGTGGGCGCATCTGGGTGAAAAGCATAATTAATCACGATGGGACAAAAAGCTAATGATGGTTGAATCCGAATTAAGTTGACAAGTAGCTAGCGATAACAAGTACACTCAGCTTTTCGGTGACAAATATTCGTCGCATTAGTCAGAGATTTAAAGCCATCTCATCTATGCAATCATAAGAGAGAAGCCGCCTTTCACCCTGGAGCTCTATAAATACCAAAGGTAACCTTCAAAAAAGAGGTTCAGCTAGTTCAGCAGTTCAGCACGTTCGAACACTTTGAGAATTTTTCCTTAGATAGAATACCCTTGTTCTTAGTTTTTCTTTTATTTTAAGGCAGAGCGAGAGAAGGGAAGAGACGCCAAAAGATCGCTCAGGGCAACTCGAGAGAGAACACTAATGCGTGGAAAGCAGAGAGCGGGTTGACTCTCACGAGAGCGAGACTATTTTTTGAACAGAGTAGAAAAGAGAGTGTAAAAGCCTTGGGAAGCAAGAGATTGCTACCAGGCTCTTTATTCTCATCTTGTATTGTTATTTTGTATTTCAACTCTATATCTATACAATGGAATTTCTTTATCTACATCTGTTCACTCTCTTGAAAGCACACATGAGTAGCTAAACTTATTGAATAGGTTGAGAAAAACTAAGCTAACATGACTTAGGACCTTCATTGCATGCGATTATCTTGTTTTATGCTGTGCCCAACACCCCTTTAGAGCTACTTGAGAGAGAGTCTAAAGAAATAACCTAAAGACTCGAGAGAGCTAGGTTAGAATCTAGACTCGAGAGAGTAAGATTAGATCTGCATAAGTAAGAGATAGGGACTTAGAGATAAGCTCTGTTTGCCAACCTACATTGCATGCACCCTAGAGATAGGTATGATATTATATGGTCGTCTTATTTGTGTGTGTCCTTTTTCATCGCATAAATAAGAATAGAGGCTTATGTGTACTTCCTAAGACTTATCGCATATATCGCATGCGTTCTAGTATTAAGTGTCGTAGCATTTGCGTTGAGAGATGGTTTGCTATTGTATGTGTGTTGCATGATCGCATAACATGTACGCATCCTAGGAACTGTTAGCCAAACCCCTTCTTAACCTGTTCACCACATACTCATTGCATTTTTCGTATTATCAACTCTTTTCGAAACTACGCCGCATTCGTTTATTTTATTACCGCAAATAACAACATCAAACAACTATTTGATTTACTAATTACCGCAAAGTCTTTTGAAAAATTATCACCGCATACCGTTTTTCCAAGTCCCTGAGTTTGACCCTGGACTTACCAGGAAACTCAGTGAGGTTTACACTTGGATTCCACTGAGAAAATTTGTTGCTCAACGTAATTCCATCACCGCATTTCATTCCATATTTTCACCTCATAAAATAACGCATCAGTTGCCCACTAACCCATGTCCAAACGTGATATTAGGATTAATTATCATATAATTAATTAATTAATTAATATAATCATATTATATTTATATCCTATAGTGTGATATCATATATTTACTATAGTATTTTCTCCTCTACTTGATATAAATCATATTTATATCTAATTTCCTCTAAAATAGTATATCTCATACATTTGCCAATTATATCATATATAATTAACCAGTCCAATTATATCATATATAATCGAACATCCTCTTGTCAATTTGAACATTTCAAATTAACCCAAATATTGATTCTTGACTTTATCCAAGCTACCCAGGGGACCTAATGGACCTGTGACTCGAAGCTCCAATGGTACTTGAATAACTGACTAAACTGTTTAGTCACGAGATCCACCATCCGTTAACTATCAGACATTCCACTAAAGACCAACAGCTGAACTCTTCTTACCACAGATATATTTCTGTGTCCATCAGATATAACTAATCATGAGTACGATGACCCTTCACAGATGCTCGTAAGTACAGCTGGGCCAAATTACCGTTATGCCTCTATAGTTACATCTCACTCCTTAAGTACCACTGATTCCTCTAATAAACAATACAACATAGTCCAACTATCTATCTGCTTACCCTGCCTCGGGGAAGGAATGAATTCCATCTTGTGTAGCTGAGTTCCCAGCTCCCAAATCAAACGAATCCCCAAAATGGTAGGTTTGAATCAGCGAACTGGCCACTCGCACCCATACAATCAAATGACCACCCTCAATGGAAGGAGTTCCCAACTCACTTAGGATTGAGGTCATGTTACCTATGGTCATCCTAGTGAAGTGAAGTCTTTGTCATGAATGGTGTTATATAACGAGACATTAACACTTCGTGGTCAGGTCTTATATAAACTCTTTGTATAGGACGCCCCCACTCGCATGTCTCCAACACGAATGATCAGGATCAGACCATCTGTGACAAGTCAGAACACTTGTGACCATTCCACAAAGTGGGTCGCGTCCGTAGCGTTACCAGGATAAGGCTCAAGACATGATCCACTTGTATGTCACCACATACATGCTTGAGTCATATACAGATAACCAGAGATTTTATGTTTATTGGTTTGTGGTAAAGCAAATAAAACAAATAACTGAGCAAAATATAAGATGTGAAGTAAATATCATATATTAATAACACAAGTGTTCGTACATACTGTTTACAAACTACAGGACACGAGACTTTAGAGCATCAACCCCAACAGTCACTAGTCTCACTGGAGTCCACGCCTAAACCCTACATCGTTTAAGAAGTACGTTAGGTCAAACACTACATGTTATATATTGACATTAGAAAAAATTTAAGATAGTATTACGTACTTGATACAAGGGTCACAGTGGGCTGGTGATTATTTGTATGCCGACTTTAAGGACACTTAAGTCAGGCTTGGGCATATCATCCAATTTGTGCTTCACCATAGACACTCTTTCATCTATGACATGGAGTGATAGATGAATGACCACACCCCAAATGGGCTTTGAATGGGATGTATTTGACCAAGGTGACACTTGTTTCTCAATTGGGGGCACATGCTCGTGAGACTGATTATGAGGAGGGTGAGTTTCATGCTCGTCAATAGGAAGCTCGTGAGATTGATGCTCATGGAGTTTTTGCTTGTGAGACTGATGCTTGTAACTCTCGTAGTGACTGAAGTGACTATGAGCATCTTGATCATGGTGTGATTTATGTGTCTCTAAGGTGCTCGTCTCGGCATGAGTGCATTCGTATACAGGTTGTTCATTAACCCTAGTGCCTCTATATTGCCTCTCCCTATCCGACATGATCAATGGTGTCGATGTGATCCTTGTCTGTACAAAACAACAAAGAATTTGTCAGTTATATGTGGCCTTCACCTTAAATCTGAGTAAATAATGATGTAATACACTAACCTCGCTGGACTCAAACACGCCTCGCTGTATTGTTCTTGTCAGCAGTGAGTATGTACACTTCCATATCAGGAATCGAGGTATGACATGTCTATTCAATAGGGAACTCACTTGGAGGTTATAATGTGATAGACCTTGACCTTAGCAGCATCCTAGAACTCCGCTCTTGCGCTACCTGGGGGGAGGGGAGAGGAAAATAAAATATTTGGAAAACATGAGCTGGGAAATCTCAGCGAGAGGTATGTTTCTATGAAAATAGGTTTTATTTTTTAAAATCATTTTTGAGAAAACAACTTCACAGATAGTCAAACACAATATGTATAACTTCAGTCTGGTAACTAAGATGATGTTGGCGTGATCATATGTTTTTTAAGAAATAAAAAAAATCAACCGAACACAAATCGAAGGAAATAGTTTCAGTACCCAATACAATCCGCCGAATGTGCACATGTCGACAATATCCCCTTAGACATACTCAGGTAAGCTGACAATCCCAACTAAACGTCCACGAGATATATTAACGATATCTTGGGTAAAATTTTAGCTTCCAATTCAATTCACAATAAACATGTATCCATATAATTTCAGGAAAATAGTCAAAAGGAAAATAGTCAAAACAACATGAAATCAATGAAGAAAACATATTTCCCGATCATGCAAATACTTTCAAAGATGTAATATATATATATGTATATATATTTATAGGTATATCAATTTACAAAGACAGAGAAAGGAGAACTATTGATATTTCACCGAAAAAGGGTTACCTAATCTCCTGTATCTTCTTTTCCTCCTGAATCCTGAGTGTATATTAACCCAAATATCAATTTAGGATTATCCTTTAATCTGCAATGGTGAGAGTAGCTCAACATCGCCACTCAATAAGCTTCCTATTTTAGGGGTAAGACTGGGTAGATAGCTAGAGACATAGTCCTATCAGATGAAATTCACTCCCACCCGTTTTAGGGTTACCAGATAGGTTGTTCCCTTAAGTACTGACTCCTCGTCTTGAACAAGGGGCCCCACACTCTCTATAATTGAAAGGGACTCGATTTATTAGTAGGATCATAAACCAATTGTTCATTAGTAAATTAGTGGAGACTTAAGGAGCAAGATATATTACAAGGGTAAAATAAAAATTTTGACACAACTATTAATATGAACAAATTTTGAAGGATTAACTTATTGATATTGGTTAAATCAAGTGGATAGAAATTTATCTACAATGAGAAGAGTACAACTATTGGGCTTCAGTGGAGTGACTCAGTAGTTAACGAATGTTGGTTAATTCGGTTAAAATAGTTTAGCTAATTAATCCCGATCGTTGGAGTTCATGATCTGTAGGTCCATTAGGTGTCCCTAGAAACTCATAAATGGACTAAACCTTAGAATAGTGTGATGAGAAAATTTGAAATGTTCAAATTCGATTTGAGGGAATTATTAATTATATACGATATTATTGTACGTTTAATTATCGAACTAAATGAAATTGGAAAGTTGAAAAATATTTAAATATGATTTAAATATTAATTACATGAATAGGGATTCATGTTTGTAATTTATGTGATATAATATTTTATATTAAATTAATTAGAATTAATTTATTAAATACTAATTGCCGAATTAATATTTTATAAAATTAGTTTTTAAAATTTAGAATTTGTTTTCAAATTAGAATTTAATTTTATATTTAAAATTCAATTAAATTGAAAATGGAAGGAAGTGGGATTCCTAGTTCCTCCATTTTATTAATCCACTTCCAATTCCGCTCTTAGTTGTTAAGGTCTTAGTGTCAATTTCTCATGAAATTGAGTTGCATATTGTTGTTGAACAAAAGGATCAATTTGTATAGGAAATTGAGGACATGCAATTGAGAATTTTTTAGAGAAAGGAGTTCTCTTAATATCCTTAACACCAAGTTCACAAATCTCTCAAATTTCTCAAATTCCGTTGAATTCCTTCTCATTTTGGATTTTACATTCCAATCTAAGGGCCAAGAGGATAGTAGAGAAGATCACGTGGTGGTCTATAACTTGTTGGAGAGGAGAATTCAGTTAGAGATTGGAGTTTTGAAGAGATTCTTCAAATGTATTTTTCTGAAACCCTATCTCCTTCCTATGAACATGCATGATTTATGCCTAAAATTAATGTTGTTAGAGTATATAAGATCCTAATTAATTCTGCATTTGATTGTCAACTCCATCAAGATACTCGATACTCAATACATGATTGCTCGATACCCGATACCCGATACATGCTACATAGTAACCCTTACTCACTACATTAAATGTGACTCGATGGTCGATATCGAGCATTTGGTTTGATTTTCCACCTTCATGACTTATATTACTCAAACCCTAAACTTTAAGCAGTCCAAAATACCAAAATATGAATACTAAAACAAAAAAATCCGAGCTCTAGCCAAACATGCAAGATATGAAAACTGAAATGAAAACCGTATCAGTCGAGTATCGAGAAACATGCAAGTGTATATCGAGGAACGTGATGCCAAAATATGAACAAAGAAAGAGACGAGTGATACCAAAATATAAATAAAGAGAAGAATGTTACCTGATGCAAAGAGAATAGAGAGTTTCGAGTTAAGAGGTGCAATCGTCGAGGGATATAAAATTGCAAGACGAGAGAGAATAGTCTGAGCAACGAGTTGAAGTGGTGAAATAATGGGCTTTAAACGGGTTAAGAATTTAAAAAGTTTAAAATGATCGAGTATCAAGTATGATGTGGCTATGATCGAGTATGCACGTGCCGATTGTCGTCATATCGAGTGACCATGCATCGGGGTATTGAGTGACTGTGCATTGAGGCTCGAATGACGAGCCATCGAAGATCGAGTGGCGAGTCGTCGAGGATTGAGTTCTTTGGTAGTGGTAGGCATGGAAGGTGCATTTTAGGGACGGAGCGGTAAAATCACACGTGGATACTATAACCAGAAGGACACTTTCCATTACTTTTTCAATAGGTGTCAATTTTTCATTTGGGCCTCCCAAATGAGGCCATCTGTACAAAAACCCAATGTTGTATAGGTTCTTTAAAATTCGCACGATCCATAAAAAATATTAAGAAGAAATATTTTGTATGTAATAGAAAATACTAGAGGTGTACATGGGCCGGGTTGGAAGAATTGTGTGAACCAACCCAAAAATTCGGGTTGGCTAATAATGAACCTTATCGGTTCATTTTTGAACGGTCAACCCAACCCAACCCAAAATTTTCGGGTTGGGTGAGGTTGGGTCATCGATTATGTTTTTTTTTTTTTTTTTAATTCTTATTATTTTTTTTAATTCTGACTATTTTTTTTTTACTTTCTTTTCTATTGAACAATTTGATTTTTGTGGGTCAATAAACCGTAATATTTACAAAAGTGAACTAGTTCTAAATATATTACATCAATTAATAAAAATTTAATAACAAAAAAAACATGTAATCTATGTGAAATTTTAGCATTTACATTAAACTACAACCACCATAAATTCAATATAAACTTGAAAAGAAACTTACTCAAATAATTCAAATGTTCAAGTTCAAAGTCAATACTAAAAAATATTCAAAGTCTACCTTCAAAATAATTCAAAATAGAAATAAAAAGTCCAAGTATATAATAACTATTGGTCTATTACATAAAATTCCAAGTTCAATAATAATCATTCAAAAGCACCATGAGGCATGACGAATGACTTGAGTGAGTTTTCTCCTTCATCTTTGGTCTTTTCGCTTCTCAATGCCTGGAAAAATTACTATACATTAAACCAAGATGATCATTTATAAGTAATAATAATATTTGATCTTATGGTTGTAAAACTTACCATTAAAATCATCATTATGTTCCAAATCCGTTTCCTTATTTCAAAACAAGGAAGGGTGATGGGCTCTCTACAAAAAAAAAAAAATCATGCAAAATTAAATATATTAATTATTTGAGCATAATACATGTTAGATATGTACAATAAACATATTAGATATGTACAATAAAAAATTCATTTAATTACCTGACTCAATATTTTCACAAGCTTCTAACTCTTCTAGTTGTGGATGGAGATCTATTAATACCGAGCCGCCATGAATCCAATTTTGTGTACATATCAAGGCTTCCACTGTTTTTGGAGTCAAAGAACTTCGAAAGGAATCAAGAATCCTCCCTACTGTACTAAACGGAGTTATAGAAGCGACTGTAGATATCAGAACTGCCAAAACATCTCGAATAATTTTTTATAAAATGGGATATTTGTAGCCATTCATTTTCCACCAATATACTATCTCAAAATCATCTTTATCTTCTATTCCACTTCCAATGAACTTTCTTCTTCTGTCATTCTCGTAAAAGTTATCCACGGATCTTCTATTCTTCGTGCACCCCATGATCATCTTCATTTATAGTGACAGTCTTTAATTGTTGAGAATCATTGGTACTATGACTACCTCGAGGCAAAGTGTTATATGATTTGTAAAAGTCATATAGACGATACAAATATAATTTCACAATCTCAACCATATCCTTAACCACATCACTGTCATAAACATTAGAAAGACAATAATTCAAGTACTTTAACTTGTACCGAGAATCAATCACCATAGCTACAAACATCAATGTATCCATTTTTTCAAGTGAACCCCAATACTTATCAAACTTTGTCTTCATATTCATAGCCATCATACTTAGAACAGAATTGGTATTGTTGCTCTATTTGTTTAAAGTAAACAAAATTTTATTAATTTTCTTATAACGAACATTAGAAGTCATATATAAAGATCCACTTATCGTTGTGGTGGTTTCATAAAACATTTTTAAAAACTTAATAAACACACCTACAGTCAATCAATCAAATGTACTTGGGGGCCCCAATCTTTTATTTCCATGATCATCTTCCTCGAAGTAATCAACAAAATCTATGTTATCTTTCTCCTCCTCTAAATTCTAAAAGCTTTCTCAAATTTAATTGCATGTTCAAGCATTAAATAAGTAGAATTCCACCTAGTTGCCACATCTAAACAAACAAGAGACTTACACTAATTTTTTTCTTGTTTCACACAAGCTTTAAATTTGTTCATTCTCCTAGGTGATGGTCGAACATATCTCACAACATTACGAACACTGGCAATAGAATCATGCATATCTTTCAGTCCATCATTCACAATAAGACTAATAATGTGGGCACAACACCTCATGTGTAATAGTTCTCCATCTAAAACAACCGTCCAATTTTTGAGTCTTCTCTTAACATAAGAAATAGCCACATCGTTAGAACTTGCATTATCAACGGTGATGGAAATTTTTTTTTCAACCCCCCATTCCAACAAACAACTCTCAATCACCTTCCCAATAGTCTCCCCCCTTGTGATTAGAAAATTGACAAAAACTCAAAATATTCTTATGCAAAACCTATTCAGAATAAATAAAATTTGCAGGGATGACCATGTAGTTCACATTTTGTAGCGAAGTCCATGCGTCGATAGTAAGACAAACTCTTTGAGAGCTTTTAACTAGAAATGATTTCAATTTTTTTTCTCCCTAAGATAAAGTTGATATACATTTCTAGCGATTGTGACTCTCGATGGAACATCAAACTTAGGATACGAAACACTACAAAAGTGTCTAAAACCCTCTGCCTTAACAAATTTGAATGACAACCCATTCATAATTATCATCTTAGTGCATGCTAGTCTACTCACTTGTTGGCTAAACAATTACTAGCATTGACTTCTTTTCCACCATTTGAAAGTACGAGAGTTAGGATGGTTTGTCCTTTTTCTTTTTCTTTATATGGGTACTTCTTCTTAAGTGCTTCCATAAGGTACTAGTTCCACAAGTATTACTATCACATGCGTAATCTTTACCACAATAGTTACACTTGCACCTAGCTCCATCATTAGCACTCGCTTCCATTTTTGTGAAATGATCTCACATAGATGAAGTTGGTTTATTAGGCCTCTTTCAATTAGACTTGGGAGGTAGGGGTGGTATATTTTTAGGAGTTTGGCTAACATTAGGAGGGGGAGGAGGAAGAGGAAAAGACATTTCATTATTACCGGTTCCACTTGCGTTACCACTACTATTGTCCATCTATAAAATAAAATAAATGAAACTAGTAAACAAATAATTACACCTACCTATACAATTAAAAAAAAACAAGCACTAGCTTCTCAATTAACTCAGAACATCTCATGTATAAAGATCAATCATCAATCACACATAAACAATATATGTACACAATAAAAATTAAATTATTTTACTCACGATGAAGTTTGAAAATGGTGTTTCGGTCATGTCTGATTCCGTGTCCGTTGTGACGACTTTGAAGAATCTAACTATTCTCGAGACACTATGAGGTTGAACAAAAATTAATTTATTAATCAAGGTTGAACAAAAATTAGTTTATTAATCAATCTACGTTTGAATGGAATAGCGATTTATTCGATTAAGGCAAACTGATAAGATGCTAACACGTACGAAATGTTAGTCCCTTAGCAATAACATGTTCAAAAAAACTTCATAACACCTCAATAAAAAAAATATGAACAACAAAACAAATGAAATATCTAATAATTTAGAATTCAAAACTCTCAACATTTTGTGAACTACACAATAATCTGTATAAAATTTTAACAGTTTCAACTTCTTTTTTCTAGAATTACCATTTTCTTTACAAAGCAAAGGAATATAAAGACACAAGATCTAAGAAAGAAGAAGATTATTGGACAAAAAAAAAATGCATACCTTCATTAGAAGAAATAGAATCACAAATCCCAAATAAACCCCCCAAAATTAAATAGAGAAGCAAAAGTACCCAAGGAGAGGAAAAGTACCCAAAAGATTATAGATTACAGAGAAGAAAATGGGAAATTAAGTGATATTGTGATTGTGAAGTTCATTTTTGATTTCAAAAGTACCCAAAAGAAAAGAAGTAAATGAAAAGCAAAAACTCCATACTAAGAGGAGGCCGGAATTTTTTTACTTCACATTTACATCTAGGCCAGAAGCGTGAGGTGTGAGGCCGGATCGACGGGGAGACTAAGGGACGTCGGACGACAACTGCAAGGAGAGGGAGCGATGCCAGACGACTGCGAGGGGAGGGAGGGATGCCGGACGACGACATGAGGCATGGGCCGATCGGCCACTGCGAGGGTTTAACTTTAGACGACTTCTCGGCACGAGAGTTTCTTTAAGTTTCAGGCATGCGTAGCGTACTGCGTGACTCGTGAGGCTGAATGTTTAAGCTTTCTTTGTTTTTTTTAATATTATATATATATATATATATATATATGAATGTATGTATGTATGTATGTATGTATATATGTATGTATGTATGTATGTATGTATGTATGTATGTATGTATGTATGTATGTATGTATGTATATTTAGGTCGGGTCGGGTCAGGTCAACCTGACCCTAAACATGAGTAACCCGAGCCCCGACTTGGAATTTAAATTTTTAATAATTTTTAACCCAATCCAACTTAAAATAAAATCTAACCTAACCCAATCTTTACGATTTGGGTTAGGTAGTCCAGGTTGGTCGGGTTATCGGATTTTTTGAAAACCCCTAGGAAATGCATTGTATGTATTGAACAATTGCACTTTTGTACTTGAAATTTTTTAGATTAGTGCAGTGGATGAGATTGGGGGAAGGAAAATACGAGATATTCGTACAGATGACCTATTTTGAGAAGCCAAAATGATATATCACCCAACTTTTGAAAACCTAAGTTTTTTTTTCACCTTTAGATTATGTTGACGGGTGAAATTACCTAAACAACTAACT
This sequence comes from Benincasa hispida, assembly GCF_009727055.1. Classification (NCBI taxonomy): domain Eukaryota; kingdom Viridiplantae; phylum Streptophyta; class Magnoliopsida; order Cucurbitales; family Cucurbitaceae; genus Benincasa; species Benincasa hispida. The sequence goes on from NC_052360.1 coordinate 31,019,833, forward strand.
ATTGGGGTTTGTGCCTTAAAGTTTTGTGTCCTGTAGTTTGTAAACAACTTTGTACGAACATTTGTGATGTATAATATATATGATATTTTCTTCACTTCTTGACTTTGCACATTTAGATGTTTTTTATTTTACCACAAACCAATAAACTTAGTATCTCTGGTTGTCTTTATGTAAGTTAAGAATGTATGTAGTGACATACAAGTGGATCATGTCTTAAGTGACAACCAAAATAGTCTGTAGTATATGGATATAGGAGGGAAACCTTATCCTGGTAACACTACGGACGCGGCTCGCTTTGTGGAATTGTTACAAATGTTGTGACTTGTCACAGATGATCTGATCTTGATCATTCGTGTAGTGGACATGCGAGCGGGGGTGTCCTATACAAAGAGTTTGTATAAGACCTGACCTCAAAGTGTTAATGTCTTGTTATATAACTTCATTTATGACTGAGACTTCATTTCACTAGGATGACCATAGGTAACATAACCTCAATCCTGAGTGAGTTGGGAACTCCTGCCACTGAGAACGATCCTTTGATTTGCATGGGTGCGAGTGGCCAGAGCGCCAACTCAAACCTAGCATTTTGGGGATTCGTTTGAATTGGGAGCTGGAAACTCAGCTTCATAAGATGGAGTTCACTCCTTCCCCAAAGTAGGGGCAAGTAGATAAATTTCTATCTTAAGAGCTCATCCCGAGGCTTGAACGATGTGGCGCCACGCACCTTCTCATGGCCCGAGAGGTGTTCACACATAGTAGGACTATGTTGTATTGTTCATTAGAGGGATCAGTGGTACTTAAGGAGGAAGATGTAATTACAGGGGTAAAACAGTAAATTGGCTTGTTGTAATTACGAGCATCTGTGAAGGGTCATCGTACTGATGATTGGTTATATCCAATGGACATAGAAATATATCTATGGCAAGAAGAGTTCAAATGTCAGTCTTTAGTGGAATGTCTGGCAGTTAACGGATGGTGGATATCGTGATTAAATAGTTTAATTAGCTATTCACGTACTGTTGAAGCTTCGAGCCATAGGTCCATAAGGTCCCAATAGTAGCTTGGATATAAGTTGAGAGTCAGTTTTTGGGTCAGTTTGAAATGTTCAAATTGACAAGAGGGAGTTCGATTATATATGATATAATTGAACGAGTTAATTAAATATGATATAATTAACTTTATGTATGAGATACATTAATTTGGAGGAAATTAGATATAAATATGATTTATATCTAGTGGAGGAAAATATTATAATTAATATATGATATTAATTTATGTGTTATGAATATGATGAGATCATATTCATTGGACGGTTTTAAATAAAATGGGACGGCGTCTCTTTTATTCTAATAACGGATGAGTGCATTGAAAGATCACTTTGAGATGCATAAATAGCTGGCTGTGTGTTAAGCATGAGATGCGCGGACATTGTGTGAAAGAGAGTGTCATCGCTTAGAAAATCAGTGCGTATACGATAGTGCCTGCACGGTCGCTTACGTATATGATATTGCTAAGCGATCGCTTACCGATTACACCTTCGCGCGCTATTTACTAAACGATCGTTTAGCTCTCGATATATACTAAACAATCATATAGATGATCGCTTAGTTTTTCCTACACGATTGTTTAAATGATCGCTCACCCTTTTCTTACACGATTGTATAGACGATCGCTTACCCTTTCTTACACGATCGTTTAGACGATCGCTTTCTTTTTCCTACACGATTATATACTTCACCTAAACGATCAAGCGTCTTGTCTATGCGATAGATGACCCCATCTCTCACTTGCTTGATCGTTGTGTACGGTCTCTCTTCCTCCTTTCCTCTACCAAATCCTAACAAAGCTCACACTTTGGATTCTCACTCCAAGAAAACTGGGGGCTCTAGTGGTGGTGTCATCTCTATTTTCTTTTGTTCGAGTGGTGATTGTTCGAGGTAGACGGTTGGATTTTAGACTCGCTGTGAAGAAGAAATCTTCAACTGATATGATCTTTTGATCTCTTTAGCATTATGAATGTATATTAGTATATTTGAATGTATATGTGGTAATCCTGTCACATTGAATTGGAAGGATCCGCTTCCACTCATAGGTACTCTAATTAAGAGTTCCTTCACCAATGATCACATGTGGAGACCTCTCGATTCTCGACCCTTGTTCATCGCTCGTCACTATTCGATCCACCTTATTTTAGTATATTATTCTTATTCACTAAACCCACCCATGATTTATGCATTGCAGCAAAAACCACAGTCCCAACATTGCCAACTTGATCGAAGGTGGCTGCCATGGCTTCCTCTACAAGACGTATCATGAACGAGCCAAAAGGTTAGGAAGGATGAGGAGTGACTATGAATCGATGAGCAGGAGCGAGAATGGAGGAGCGTGATTGAGGATCGAGCTTACTGAGCAAGCATTGAGAAACCATAGAGCTTTGGTTTATTCAGCTTTATCACTCAATCGTTTCGACGAGGAGAAGACGTTAAGCAACTACCTCGTTGCTCTTAGAATCTTCTCATAGAATTCAACACTATTTTATTTGACATTGTTTTCATTGCAACTTCCTCATCGCCGTTGCTGGTTAAATTAATCAATCAAAGAAGGAGGATTGCTTCCTGGCTTTGGCAGCATCGAAACTTCGTTGGAGTTCAAACCTAAAACAAAGTCGACAAAAAGAAGCGGGGAGCGAGCATCGAGGAATAAGAGAATTTAATGTGATTGGTTGGCGTTTTGGAAATTTCACTCATAGATGACTTAAGCAGAAGTGGAGAAGACTTGCATTTTCAAAATCTAGTTTAGCTATCATACGTAAAATCTAAAAGTCTCGTGGGGATCGGATTTCTCGCGGGTGTTTTCCCCTGTTTCGTTTTTGTTTTCTTTTTTAAAGAAAAATCAAGTAACAACTACTCTGAAAAGTTTTAATTCAACAAATGATCACTAATTTTAGTTGTGAGGATTGGGTATTGGAAACTTTAAACTGAAGAGCTCAAGAATAATGTGTGTGAAAAGTTGATGTGTATTTCCTATTATTTAGGTTCTAACCTTTTTGTTTTTAGTTTTCTATTTTTTAAAATTTATGCTTGTTTTTGTAAAAACAAAAACAAGTTTTTGAATATTTTTATTTTATTTAAGTCTCATTTGATAGCCATTCATATTTTATTTTTGGTATTTGAAAATTAAACTTATTTTCTCTCAACTTCTTATCATGGAATACAAGAGTTGAATTCAGCTAAATTTCAAAAACAAAAATAAACTTATTTTCAAAATATAGCTTGATTTTTTAAAATATTGGTAAAAAGTAAATACGTGGATTAAGTGTTTATAGATTTCATTTTTAAAAAGAAAAAAACCAATGATCACCAAATGAGACTTTAGTTTTCATAAATTTTGGATTGATTTTTAAAAATATTAGTAGAAAATAAATAACAAAATAAGGAAACTTATAAATGAAAATAGTTTTTATAAACTTAATTTTCAAGAATTGAGATCCTAATATCAAATAACTTCGAAACGAAACTTTAACCTTTTTCTTTTCTTATTTGAGATGTTTCTCGGGGTAGAATTTTACATCATCTTTGAACAATCCACTACACTAGTCCACACGGATGGAATCGTTCTCTCTTATACCTAACCACCTTTCACTCAAAAACCTTACCTATAGTATACACTTGATAAGTTCAAACTATATTTTATTTCTCAATTAGATTACACGATTTGATTACAAATTTCAAAGTGGACCCCACATCTCATTAAGATTATAGAAAGTAAATAAATAACAACAAAAATAATCAATTGGCACTCACTTTTTATGAGTTATTTCATAGATCTAAAATTTTGAATTATTTCTAACGATTTTGTGTCCCAATTCTAGGAAATCTTTCAAAATTATTCTTGGAATATATATTTTAAAATTTTAAAATTTTAAATAAAATTTCGATGGCCAAATTATTCTAGAAATCATTTAAAACAATAATTTGGATCTTGCAAATATTCTAGGAAATCATTTAATATTCCAATGAATTTATAGGTAGTTTTACTTTTGATGCTAGGTCACGTCACCCGTTAAAAAGTAATCCATTAATGATAAAATTTGTATGAAGATTATATAAAATATGTCATAATATCAATTCCGTCTTCGTCTTAGCTAACTCAATTTCTAACTATTACCAAGGTAAAAAAAATAGCAATATATTGGTACATCCCCATATTTATAATTTTCACTCTTATGACATACAAAATAATAATAATAATAATAATAAAATATTTTAAATTAGAGGTAGGAAGAATTTCGACAAATTATAATTAAACAACTTAATAAGATACACAACATATAAAGCACGAACAATTCGTGACAATTTATTATTAAATAATTTAATGGACACACAAGAGATAAAGTCGAGATGCATTTATTTAACTATTTTTCTTTTAAGAAAAATAGAGGTATTTTTAAACAAAGGGGGAAAGCTGATGGTATTTTACAGAGTTCCAAATTGGCAGTTCCAATAAAACAATAAAAAAAGTTCATGAACATGAGAAACCCTGAACCAATCAGTATGATTCAATCTGTATTCCCATGAAAAAGGTAACAGAAATAAGAACATTGGTCCAATTTTCCACTGCTAATTTTCATGGCGATGTGAAGAACCAATAAACAAGATGTCCTGCAACAATGATTAAGATCATCGAACAGAAGAAATAAGTTGAAACCCAAATTAATGAAATTGAAATCCCAGTTTGATCAAACAATGCTCAAGAAACCCAGATTTCATATTCATACGTACCTTCAATGGAGGAAGAGATTTTGAGAGCCAAATCGGCGGCGGGTTGAAGATCCCGATTCGTCCAGGATAACCCAATATATTTCCGATCCTTCTTCCTTCAAGATCAAACACACGACTCATACTTCTTTTAGAGAATTCATCGTCGTTCACATCCGTATAGTAAATGCAGTTCTCTTTACATCCTTCAAACTCCGATGCTTCAATTGAAAAACAACAATCGGTCCCCAATATAATCGATCGATTTCTCAAGTTCTTCAGCTCTACCCATGTCCCCCATTCTTGATCCAGCTTATAAGCTTTGAAATCGACTGCTTTTGGTAACGAATCGTAAGACGGCCGTCGGACTGGAATCGCGAAAGGATGTGGTTGTGCGTCGTCAACGGCGGGGACTGGGTGTTGAAACTGACGCTCTTTGTCGAGGAACCGATCGATTACTAGAAGTTCGCCGCCGCACTCTACTAAGTGCTTCTGGTGGCCGAGACCGATCAGAGGAGGAGAAAATTGTACTAATCGCATCGATGAATCGATCCAGAAAACAGTTCCCCATCTATCGACTGTGTAGTACTGGTGATTGTAGATAATTACATCGTCGTAGTGGAAATTTTGTTCGTCGATTAGAGTCCATTTCTCGTCGTCAGATCTGGCAAACCCTAACCTCCCGTCCTCAAATACTGCTATTACGGTACAATCTTTAACATCCGGTGCGGTGGAATTTGGGAATACAACGATTTTAGGGATTCCAGGAACAAAGGGGGTATCGGTGTACTTGAGCGAATAGGATATGGCTAATTCGTCGATTCGAAGATCCAGTAAGTTCAATTCATTGTGTTCTTCCGAAAGATCTTCCATGTTGTATCGGATTTGGCGCTTGGACAGAGGATGAAGAAACCGCATCTTACCTAGCTCCGATTTCTCAAGCTTCACCAGACGGCCGTTCCGGCGAGGGGAAGACGAAGAAGAAACGCTAGGGCTTGGTTCATGGTCGAGAGGAGCGAGGCGATAGAGTGTGGTTTGGGAGAGGAATGCATCGACTAAGAGACTTGCAGTGATGAATGGGGAAGGAAATCGAAGACGAAGAGCAGGAGATGTTTGGGGGAAAGGAGAAATAGAGGACCGCCATGATCGGCAAACGCTGCGAAATCGGACGACGTCGATGTAGTTATGGAGGTATCTTCCGACTGCTGACCAGATCTCCGGCGGGAGTTCCGACCACCGGACTCCGTCGTCGTCCATTTTTAATTCGTGAAAGGAAATTGACTTGACGACAATCTTGTGTCCATAGAATCTCTGATTAATAGATAAAAAATAAATAAATAAATAAATAGATTAATTCAATGATGGAAATTGGGATAGTGTAGTCTCTTTTATTTCTTTTAAAAATATATTTTATAATATAATATTCGAAAAACTCATTATTATATATATATTGAAAAGGCTCTTTGGACCGTTTAATTCATGGGAATAAGAAGTGGGAATAAGAAATAATATTTTATCACATTTTTCTTATAAGTTTTCAATTTTGGGAATGGAAATATTTTAATACAAGACATTTCATATTGCAACATATGAGGTTTTTCATGACTAGCTATATAGATGGTTTTTTTTTTCTCTTACTTTTTATCTTTCCATTTTATTTGTTTTACTCATTTCTTGATATTTTTTAATTTATTCAATTTTTTATAAATATATTTAAATTAAATTTATAATTGACACATATAATTAATTTTATTAGTAACAATGTTAATATAATAATTTATTATGTTATTATGAATTAATATGAAAACCATAATCCTTTAAAAATTATATGTATAACCATAACAATATTTCTTTAAATCACTTTTTATTGGTAATATATATTGACATCATAAGTTAATTTTTTTCAATTAAACAATCTTGTACATTTGTAGTTCTAGTTTTAATCTATAATTATGGTTGTTTTTAAAATTAAAAACATTGTTTGATGATTTAAAATCAATTAATTTATATTAACTTCTTTTATATATACATAAGACTTATAATCAATATTAAAAAATTAGCTACTTAACTCTTAAATTAACAAAAGTAAAGAAAAAAAAGAAAGAAATAAAATAGATATTTAAATTAATTACCAATTTTTTTTAATAAAAAAATTGATAATATAAATTTGCAATATAAAAGATTTAATTGATAATAAATATATCAAATGAGAGGAGAGTTGGTAAATTTTAAATTTTAATGGCTTAAAATTAATTTAATAATTCGATGTAATAAAAATAAATTAACAAACAAAAATTAATTATTGAAAGTAATTTTGATTAATTTTATACTTTATAATTGCATAAAATATAACACATTCCAAGACATTCTATTCTTATTCCCATATGTAACCAAACACACCGATCTTTGATTTCTAGCCATCTTATTTCTATACAAAATCTTGAACCAAACGACCTCTTAAGTCTATTTTATGGAAAAATAACTCTTGAAGTCTCAAAATATAATATTTTGAAAAATGCTTGGTCCATCTTCGAAAATACTCATATTTGTGCATTCCACTTGAGAAGTCAAATTACAAGTTGTTACGTGAATTTTTTTCCTTTTTCTTTTTTAAAATATATATTTTTAATATTTTCTTCTTTGCATCCAAATATTACTCTAATATTTATTTGGTTTACATTTTATTTCCATCTCCAAACTAAGTGTTATTTGAGACTGATTTTGGGATAACAAAAATTAACCTTTGGCAAAACTGAAAGTGATTTTGTAATGTTAAACGTATTCTATTATCAATGAAGATGTTATTGACGTTTATTCAATAAAACTGTTATTGAATATGTGAATTGCACTTGTAAAGTCTAAATCCAATAAACTAAAGATCCATGACTATTATATGAATACATGAACTTTATGTGGAGACATAAGTGTGGATCAAGTTCAATAAATAGCCAAAATGGTCTATAGTATATGAATAAGGTTGGATACCTTATTCTAATAACACTATTGGATGCGGCTCACTCTGTAGTTGTTACAATTTGTTGTAAAGTGCTACAAACGAAGTGATCCTAATTCATTCATGTATTGACATGAGGAGCGGGGGCATTTTATGCAATGAGTTTACATAAGATCGAACCAAGAATTAAGTCACTCTTACTTTATAACGCTATTTACTGTTTAAGACTGATTATTTCAAAGCGATGACTTAGGTAACTTGGCCTTAATCCTGAGCTAACAATGAACTCCTGTTTATTCGGGATTATCCTTAGATTTGCATGGGTGGGGATTGGCTAAACAGTGCTGGCTCAATAAGCCTCCTATTTTAGGGGTAAGACCGGGTAGATAACTCAGGACGTAAGGTGCAAGATGAAATTTACTCCTACCCGCTTTTAGGGATAATAGAGAGGTTGTTCCCTTAAGCACTGACTCCAGGTCTTATACAAGGGGCCCTGATGCGATGCACAAGCGTACACAATCAAAGTAATAAATCCCAAATAGGGTATCGTCCTCTGGGACTAGCGTGAGCGAAATTTTTCCTAAACTTAACTATCACAATTATTTGTTAATTTTATTCAGGTAACTCAAAAGATGAATTTTATCTATAACTATGACTAATGAAAACTCAATCACATACATAAGAACAAATTCAGAGTAAAATGATTTCAGGATGTTGTTTCATTTAGGGAATATGGTGAAAAAGACGTGCAATTGATTGAAATTGATAGATTGAGGCTAGAAGTTCTAAAATAAGGAAATCCTCTCTCGAGCTCAAACCCTCCTAATAACTATCCATCGACTTGAATCTCATCTATCGCTTGAATAGTTATAGCATTAAGATCCTTCAATCGCACCCATTATTATTCTAAATTCATTCTCATGTAATTTCGAATAACAATCTAAATTATTAGGTCCAACGAATTAAACTCTCTCTCAAGACATCTATTAACTTAGGTTCGTTCAATTAATGGCAGTTAATAAAAAGTATTAAACACAAATAATTTAGAAGTCCATGCAAAATCAATAAATTGTAAATTCAGTATTCAAAGTAACATTCCTTAAAATTCACAAACACCCTAGAATAATAGAGTTTAGCCACACATGATTCCGATAACAAAATTCCACAAATAATCAATCATTAAAGCAAAAAGCACATTAACGTAAAAGAATGATCTCCCTTCAATAGGTATGAATCCCAATCACGATCTCCTTGACTCTCGCCACGAATCTCATATTGTTCTTCAACCAAACAGCGCAATCACGATCAATGTTCTCGTCACAAATAACCCAGAGACGATCTTGGATCAACTCTTAATCGAAATCTCGAGTCTTCCAACAGAAACGATCAGAACCGCTCTAATTCGACTCTTGTACGAACTTAAATCGCTCAAAATCGGCTTTGCTTCTTTCTTCCTGGTGGCGCAATACTGTTATTTATAATATGCTCGTAGCATTGCAATGCAGGCGTTATGCCAGCCGCATGTAGAAGTAGTAGCGTTGCAACGCTGTCCTGTTTCAAATTGCTCTCAGGTCTGCAGCGTCAAGGAGCAACGTTGCAACGCTCGGCCAACCCTGGCTCCTCTGAATTTCTTTCCAAACTTGCCTCTTTTCTTGATCTTGGATCCTTGATTTCTTCCTAATTCCATAGTCAACCCATAATTGCTCAAAATTGGAGTTTTACCCCGAGTTTTTGCTCATTTTCGCACAACTGATGTTTGGCTACCTGAAATCACTCAATAAACCATATCAAACAAAATAAAAACTAGCAATAGTAGCTCTAAATTTGAAGGTAATAAAAACACTTTTTAGATGCTGTTTGCCACCCTAAAATCAAAACTTTGCTAGTCTCGAGCAAAGAAAGAAAAGAAACACAAAGTATGAGGAATTATGAATACTGAAATGAAAAGGTTTCAACATACACAACACTCATCCATAGAAAAATTCTCTTATTCTATACACAACATATCCAATAGTTCTCTTATTCCGGTTTCATCAGCTTCTCAACATACACAACACTCATCCATAGAAAAATTCATACGCATCTTAATCATTGAGAGTTTCTAAAGCCAAAACTTTTTATCCTCTATGTGTGTGTGTGACTCCTTTAATTCAAAACTCAACAATTGACTTAAGGTTTAATTAAACTTCACCTGTTTTTTCCCCTAATCTAGCTCAAGCACCAATCAGTAAGCATCACCACACATAAGGAGGCAATACGTCCACTAAGATGCTTGCAATACTCATTTTAACGGGATTCCAACTTGCATCATTTTACCTAGGGGCACTAGCTTTCACACATTCACTGTAGGGAACCGTACCTAGTCAATTCCCAGGTGTCCTAACTGATCACAACAAAGGCAGCTCTTTTTACCCCCATCTATGCATACGCATTACAAGTTTAATTAAGAGAAAGATATTTATTTCAAGCACATGAGTGTACACTCTACTTATTTATATTTTTTTATAGGGAAATAATAATATTATTTTCTTTCCTCTTAGTCTAACATTACAAACCATCATGCAAGACACTTTCTAACTAGTGGGGCCTTTCAAGGTGACAACCAAATTGACTTTAATTAAAGCTTTGTTCAGTTAGAGGTTCTAAATTAAAGTGGTTTGTGCTCAAGATACGAAGGATACAAAGAGGGATTTAAAACAAAGAACACTCAAGAAAGGAGTATGTTATCCAATTTCTATTTCAAAGTATGACATACATCATGAGTGACTCATCAACCATCATAGTAAAAGAAAGCAACCAAAGAACATACTTCAATTAGTCTCACCATTCTTCCTAATCCAAAATCAACTTTTTTTTCAAAAATTTTCAAAATTTAAAATTTTGCAATTCTTCCTCAAATTTTCTCCAATAACATGCATAACATTAACTCAAAACATCATGCATAACATTCAACTCAAAACATCATGCATAACAACATAAGATTCAAGCACAAAGTACGCAACCCCACCCCAAACTTAAAAGGATGCATTGTCCCCAATGCATAACATCTAGAACAATCACACAACAGATGAGTGATACAAGCCTGGGTAATGAGTAAGGATCCACGAATCTGGATGGCAAACTGGTGCTTGAAAACACTTGAGCATCATCTCCAGCCTAAAGATTAAAAAAAAAAAAAAAAAATCATGAGGTGGCTCTTTATCTTAAAAACAAACAGACTAATCAAATAATAACTGAAATAAAAATTAAAATAAAACCAGAACACTTGGGTTGCCTCCCAAGAAATGGTTAGTTTAACATCTTTAGCTAGACCAAGTCTTCAATTCAGACAACTTTCAGGGTGGTTTCATCATTCTATGCACAACAACACCTGAAATATATAACTTTCTCCGACATTGGCATTCGTATAAAAAATTAGTCGAAGAACAGTTAACAGAAAAAACGTAATCTTCTCTCCCCTCGTCCACAAGTTCAATATCTCCTTTACGCTGTTTTAGCAAGAAGTCCGATTTCAATCATCATCTACAAGGGAAATTGACTTGACGCCCAAAAAGACGGGGTTTTTTCAACTTTCACAATAATCTAGAAAATTTACTGTACCTTTCTCGGGAGTTTGTTCAGGACAACTTACCTTTTCTTTTCCTTTTTCTTTATCACGAGATTGTTCGAGATTTTTACAATCTACGTCCTTGATCTCTTGGCATAAACTGCCAGGTTCATTGGGCTTGAAAGAATGAAAAATGTTGAACTTTACCTCTTCATCATTTACCAGAAGTGTAAGCTTGTCATCGTAAACATCAATCGATGCTCTATTAGGGTAAGCTTGTCATCTTTTTCCATGTCTAGGACCACAAAATCCGCTGGGAATATGAAATCGCCGACTTTAACAAGAACATCCTCTACTACACCAACAGGGTAAGTGAGGGAACGATCTGCCAACTGTAATGATATTGTCGTCGGCTGCACCTCTTCTATGTCTAGTTTCCTGTACAAAGAATAAGGCATCAGATTAATTGAGGCTTCTAAGTCACATAAGGCTTTATTCACCGCCAGGTTCCCTATAGTGCAAAGAATTGTGAAACTCCCAGGATCCTTCAATTTTTAGGGTAGCTTCTTCTATAATATGGCACTACATTCCTCGTTCAAGCTCACTGTCTCGTGCTTTTCAAATTTCTTCTTTGAAGACAACATCTTCTTCATGAACTTCACATAGTTTGGCATTTGTTTCGATGCATCTGCAAAAGGAATGTTAATGTGAAGTTTCTTAAAGATATCCAAAAAACTTAACAAACCGATCATTTACTTTCTTTTTCTAAAAATAATGGGGATAAGGAATTTTATTCAATACAGTAAAGGAAGGTCAAGAATTACTCCCTGAATTGGATGATATCGAAACATCACTCGTTCTTTCCTTGAATTGCTTTATCAGCTGGTGGACTCAATACTACATGTTCCTCTATCTGGTTTGTTAGAGGATGCACCACATTTTCCTCACTTCTCAACGTTATTGAATTGCACTATTCCCTTGGGTTTTTCTCCGTACAGCTAGGGAAAGCTCCTTTGTTCATCGTATTCAATGTAGCAACTATTTGGCTAACCTGAACCTCAAGGTTCTGGATAGCTTTCCCATGACTCGTTACCGTGCTCTCCAGGAAGTTGGTTCTACTCCTGGATTCTCTTATGAAATCCCCAAGCAAAGCCTCCATAGATGTTTCTTTTCAGTAAAACCTGGAGGTGCCTACAAAACATTCTTATTGTTAGCGTAAGAAAAATTTTCGCGATTTCAAAAATCTGGGTGAGAATGATTGGGTAGGTTCATTTGGTAGGTATTTTGATGGGCTCCTTGAAAGTGATTAGTTTGGCACACATAATTTGCCTGCTCAGAGTTAGGTACCTCCCATGAAGTGAGTGCATTACAAGCCGCCATCGATGCAATCGATTATTGGGTACCTGTAGATAAGAGATTAATGGCGTTAGTTAAAGTTGCCATTTGCGCCTTTAAAGTGTTTACCTCATCAAGTTCATAGACACCAGCCACTCTAGATGGATACCGTTCTGAGGGAGAATTATAACTTATGGCAGCCATATCTTCCAATGATGACCTGACAGCATCAACAATTTTTGCAAAGACTTAGCCGCCTACAGCAGCATCCAAGATGAATTTCGTTGTACTGGTCAACTCATTGTAGAACAACTAGATCTATAACCAGTCAGGATACCCACGCTGGGAAGTGGTATACATGGGCTGGGTTGGGTCGGGTTGGAGGAATTTTGTGGACCAACCCAAAAATTCGGGTTGGCTAATAATGAACCCTATTGGTTCATTTTTTACGGGTCAACTCAACGCAACCCAACCCAAAATTTTCGGGTCGGGTGAAGTTGGGTCACCAGATTTTTTTTAATTATTTTGAATTTTGACTTTTTTTTTCGTTACTTCCTTTTCTATTGATCAATTTGATTTTTTTGGGTCAATAAACCTTCATATTTACAAAAGTAAACTAATTCTAAATATATTACATCAATTAATAAAAGTTTAATAATAAAAAACATGTAATCTATGCGAAATTTTAGCATTTACATTAAAATACAACCACCATAAATTCAATATAAACTTGAAAAGAAACTTAAATAATTCAAATGTTCAAGTTCAAGTTCAAAGTCCATACTCAAAATATTCAAAATCTACATTCAAAATCATTCAAAATCATTCAAAGTTTACATTAAAATACAACCACCATAAATTCAATATAACTATTGGCCTATTATATAAAATTCCAAGTTCAATAATAATCATTCAAAAGCACCATGAGGCATGATGAATGACTTGAGTGAGTTTTCTTCTTCATCTTTGGTCTTTTCACTTCTCAATGCCTGGAAAAATTACAAATACATTAAACCAAGAGGATTCATTTATAAGTAATAATATTATTTGATCTTATGGTAGTAAAACTTACCATTAAAATCATCATTATGCTCCAAAGCCAATTCCTTATTTCAAAACAACAGAGGATGATGGGCTCTCTACAAAACAAATCATGCAAAATTAAATATATTAATTATTTGAGCATATCACATGTTAGATATGTACAATAAACTGGTTAGCTATATACATATCAAGGCCATGAATCCAATTTTGTGTACATATCAAGGCCTCCACTATTTTTGGAGTCAAAGAACTTCGAAAGGAATCAAGAATCCTCTCTTTTGTACTAAATGCAAATTCAAAAGCGACCGTAGATACGGGAACTGCCAAAACATCTCGAACAATTTTTTATAAAATAGGATATTTGTAGCCATTTATTTTCTACCAATACAATATCTCAAAATCATCTTTATCTTCTATATCTTTGTCAGATAAATAAGAAGTCAAATCATTCTCCACTTCCAATGAACTTTTTTCTTCTCTCAATCTCTTAAAAGTTATCTATAGATAATCTATTTCTTCGTCCACCCCATGATCATCTTCATTTATAGTGACAATCTTTGATTGTTGAGAATCATTGGTACTATGACTACCTCGAGACAAAGTGTTATGTGATTTGTAAAAGTCATATAGATGATACAAATATAATTTCACACTCTCAACCATATCCTTAACCACTGTTATAAACATTGGAAAGACAATAATTCAAGTACTTTAACTTGTACCGAGAATCAATCACCATAGCCACAAACATCAATTTATTCATTTTTTCAAGCGAACCTCAATACTTATCAAACTTTGTCTTCATATTCATAACCATCATACTTAGAACAGAGTTGATATTGTTGCTCTATTTGTTTAAAGCAAATTGAATTTTATTAATTTCCTTATAACCAATATTTGAAGTCACATATGAAAATCCACTTATCGTTGTGGTGGTTTCATAAAACTTTTTAAAATCTTAATTAACACACCTACAGTAAACCAATATGATGTACTTGGGGGCCCAATCTTTTATTTCCACGATCATCTTCTTCGAAGTAATCAACAAAATCTGAGTCCTCTTTCTCCTCCTCTAAAGTTCTAAAAGCTTTCCCAAATTTAATTGCATGTTCAAACATTAAATAATTAGAATTTCACCTAGTTGCCACATCTAAACAATCAAGAGCCTTACACTGAATTTTTTCTTGTTTCACACAAGCTTTAAATTTTTCCATTCTCTTAGGTGATGATCGAACATATCTCACATCATTACAAACAATGACAATAGAATCATACATATCTTTTAGTCCATCATTCACAATAAGATGAATAATATGGGCACAACATCTCATGTGTAATAGTTCTCCATCTAAAACAACCGATTTCCAACTTTTGAGTCTTCTCTTAACATAAGAAATAGCCACATCATTAGAACTTGCATTATCAACGGTGATGGAATTTTTTTTTTCAATCCCCATTCCAACAAACAACTCTCAATCACCTTCCCAATAGTCTCCCCTTTATGATTAGCAACTTGACAAAAACTCAAAATCTTCGTATGCGAAACCCATTCAGAATCAATAAAATATGCAATGATGACCATGTAGTTCACATTTTGTAGCGAAGTCCATGTGTCGGTAGTAAGACAAACTCTTTGAGAGCTTTTAACTAGAAATGATTTCAACATTTTTTTTCTCCTCAAGATAAAGTTGATATACATCTCTAGCGATTGTGACTCTCGATGAAAGATCAAACTTAGGATACGAAACACTACAAAAGTGTCTAAAGCCCTCTATCTCAACAAATTTGAGTGACAAATCATTCATAATTATCATCTAAGTGCATGCTAGTCTACAAGCTTGTTGGCTAAACAATGTAGTCACAAAATTACTAGCATTGACTTATTTTTTATCATTTGAAGGTATGAGAGTTAGGGTGGTTTGTCCTTTTTCTTCTTCTTTATATGGGTACTTTTTACATTGATTTCTTAAGTGCTTCCATAAAGTACTAGTTCAATGAGTATTACTATCACATGTGTAATCTTTACCACAACAGTTACATTTGCACCTAGCTACATCATTAGCACTCACTTCCATTTTTGTGAAATGATCCTACACAGACGAAGTTGGTTTATTAGGTCTATTTGGATTGGACTTGGGAGGTAGGGGTGATATATTTTTAGGAGTTTGGCTAACATTAGGAGGGGGAGGAGGAGGAGGAGGCATTTTATTATTACCGATTCCACTTGCATTACTGCTACTGTTGTCGATCTATAAAATAAAAATAAATGATACTAGTAAACAACTAATTACACCTACCTATATAATTAAAAACAAAACAAACACTAGCTTCTCAATTAACTCAGAACAACTCATGTATAAAGATCAATCATTAATCACACATAAACAGCCTCACCGGTAAATGGGTTTAATTGAAACTCAAGTCATCATACAAGATGATGGTTTAGAGGATCCATTGTCTTTTAATCAAGCAATGAACGATGTGGACAAAGACCAATGGATTAAAGCCATGGACCTTGAAATGGAATCTATGTATTTCAATAATGTCTGGGATATTGTAGATCAACCGGAAGAGGTAAAACCCATCGGTTGCAAATGGATCTACAAGAGAAAACGAGACCAAGCTGGTAAGGTACAGACCAACCAAGCTAGACTTGTGGCAAAAGGGTTTACACAAAGAGAGGAGTTATATTTTGAAGAAACATTCTCTCTAGTTACCATGATAGAGTCTATTAGAATACTCTTGTCCATAGTCACATTTTATGATTATGAAATATGGCAAATGGATGTCAAGAAAGCTTTTCTGAATGGCTATATTGAAGAGAGTATCTATATGTCTTAACCAGAAGGGTTTATACAGCAGGGTCAAGAGCAAAAAATTTGCAAGCTTAATCGATCCATTTATGGATTAAAACAAGTTTCTAGATCCTGGAATATGAGATTTGACGCTGCGATCAAATCTTATGACTTTGAACAAAATATTGACGAACCCTGTGTCTACAAGAAAATCGTCAACAAAACTGTCGCTTTTCTAGTGTTGTATGTTGATGATATTCTACTTATTGGGAATGAGGTTGAATATCTAGCTGATGTTAAGAGATGGCTGGCTTCACAATTCCAAATGAAAGATTTGGGTGAAGTACAGTATGTTCTTGTAATCCAAATAGTTCGAAATCGCAAGAATAGAACATTTGGCATTATCTTAAGCATCTTATATAGATAAGATGTTGTCTAGGTATAAAATGCAAAATTCTAAAAAAGGATCTTTACCTTTCAGGCATGGAATTCATTTGTCTAAGGAGCAGAGTCCTAAGACACCTCAAGAGGTTGAGGAGATGAATCGAATTCCATATGCATATGCAATTGGGAGTTTGATGCATGCAATGTTGTGTACTCGTCCCGACATATGCTATGCCGTAGGAATTGTCAGCAGATTTCAGTCCAATCTTTGTCATGACTATTGGACTGCTGTTAAAAACATTCTCAAGTATCTTCGGAGAATGAGAGATTATATGCTCGTGTACGGTCCTAAGGATCTGATCCTTACTGGAGTTGAATGGATCCAACTACTTTTCATAGAGATCAAATGTCCGTCACTTTATTAGGAGCATGGAGATGATACACTGATTCTGACTTTCAAACCGATATTGATTCGAGGAATTCAACTTCGGGGTCAGTATTCACTCTGAACAGAGGAGCAGTTGTGTGGAGGAGCATCAAGCAAAGTTGTATTGCAGATTCCACAATGGAAGCCGAGTATGTTGTAATAAGTGAATCAGGAAAAGAAACATAGCTGATCCATTTACGAAGGTCCTCTCAGCTAAAGTGTTTGAAGGTCACCTAGTAGGACTAGGTCTATGAGTTTTGTATCACTAGGGCAAGTGGGAGAATTTATGGTTATTGTAATGCCCTAGTTTATTGTATTTGTACATTTTATTATCTCCATGTAAACTCAACATTGTATATATTTGTATATATTGATCCACTGGAGTTTTAGTCCAAGTGGGAGTATTGTTGGGTTTTATGTCCTACTCGCAGTTTGTAAAATGATAAACATTTTCTATTATCAATATACTTGTTATTGATCTCATAAATTCTATGAAAGTCTAAATCCAATAAACTAAGACCCATAACTATTGTATGAGTACTTGAACTTTATGTGGAGACATAAGAGTGGATCGGGTTCGAGTAAATAGTCAAAATGATCTATGGTACATGAATGGGGTTGGGTACCTTTATTTGGTAACAACATTATATGCGGCCTACTCTGTAATTGTTACAAAGAGTTGTAAAGTGCTACATATGATGTGATCCTAATTCGTACATGTTATGACATGAGGAGTGAGGGCGTCCTATGCAATGAGTTTGCATAAGATCAGGACAAAGAAATAAGTCACTCTAACTTTATAACGCTGTTTACTGTTTAAGACTGACTATTTCACCTAGATGACCTAGGTAACTCGATCTTAATCCTGAGCTAACTATGAACTCCTGTTTATTCGGGATTGCCCTTAGATTTTCATAGTTGAGGGTTGGCTCAACAATGCGCTCAATAAGACTCCCATTTCAGGGGTAAGACTGGATAGATAGCTGGGGACATAGGGTGCAAGACGAAGTTCACGCCTACCCGATTTAGGGATAGGAGAAAGGTTATTCTCTCAAGTACTGAATCTAGGTCTTGAACAAGGGGCCCCACCCTCTCATTGGGCTAAGAGAGTTTAGTTGTGGTGATTAGATCAACAAACCAGTTGTTCATTAGAGGATAATAAGGACTTGAGAATAAAACGTAGCTCGGGGGTAAAACAAATATTTGACCCAGCTGTTTTACGAACAACCTGTGAAAGGTTGACTTGCTGATTATGGTTAAATCACGTGGACATAATATATCTAAGTGAGGAGGAGTGCAACTATGAGCTTCAGTGTAGTGACCCATTAGTTAACGAATGAAGATTAATTTGGGCTAATGAGTTTAGTCAATTAATCTTGGATCATTGTAGCATGATCTGTAGGTCCGCGAGGTCCCCCTACTAGCTCGTAACAGACTAGCTCTAGAAATAGCATGATAAGTTATTTGAAACGTTCAAATTAGAAATTAAAGAAATTAGTTAATTTTATGAGATATAATTATATGTTTAATTTTAGAATTAACGGAATAGGAGAATTTTATATTTAAAATGATTTAAAATAATATAAAGATGGATATGTGTTAATACTTAATGTTTGATATTAAATTAATATAAGTTTTTTTTTATATTAATTATGATATTAATTAAATTTTTCATTTTTCAAAATCAAATTTTGATTTTGGATAAAATTGGAAAACTAAAAACACACAAAATGGGAAAAAAGTATTTTTCCATTATCCATCACCTAAGTAGCTCACACATGAAGCAATATATTTGCCTTGTCTTCTCCAAGCATGAGCTGCAACTCATGCAACTCTTCTCTTTGCATGTTGATCTGCAATATAATGAAGAGATTGGAGTGAAAATCAGGCATGCAAACCGTAGAGTTTTTTTTAGAGAAAAACTGGTTTGAAGAATGGTTCTTCAACAAGGTTGCTGCAGTGAGCTTTTCTCCTTCATCCCTTGATTCAAGCTTATTTTAAGTCTCACAACTCAATCTAGAGCACCAAGAGAATAGTGGGGAAGATCTTGAGCTGGTCTACAACAAGATATGGAGAAGATTGCAGCTGGAGAAAGAGCTTTGAAGAAGTTCTACAAGAGGTATGTCTTGAAACCCATTTGTCTTACAGAAGCATGCTTTATATTATGCCAAAATTAGTGAATTTGAATGCTTAGATGATCCTTGTACTTCCGTGCTGATGATACAATCCTTCACCATGGCGTCAAAATCAACTCTCTAGTTGTTTCTTGCCTTTCTCAAATTCCGTTCAAGTTCAAGATCAAACGAAACAAGTTCAGCCTGTTGCCTTCTTTGTATACAAGGATTCTCTAACCACTAAAAAAAAAAAAAAACAATAAAAAGAAACGAAAACGCCAAAATTAAGATCAACTTAGTCATAGTAGTATTAAGTTTGGGAAAACTTTTTCTTGCCAGTCCCCGGCAACGACACCAAGAACTTGACACGATGTGCAAGCGTACGCAATTAAAATAATAAATCCCAAATAGGGTATCATCCTCTGGGACCAGCGTGAGCGAAATTTTCCTAAACTTAGTTATCACAATTCTTTGTTAATTTTATTCAGGTAAACCAAAAAATGAATTTTATCTATAACTATGACTAATGAAAACTCAATCACATACACAAGAACAAATTCAGAGCAAAAGTATTCCAGGATGTTGTTTCATTTATGGAATGGTGAAAATGACGTGCAATTGATTGAAATTGATAGATTGAGGCTAGAAGTTCTAAAATCAGGAAATCCTCTCTCGAGCTCAAACCCTCCTAATAACTACCCATCGACCCGAATCTCTTCTATCGCTTGAATAGTTATAGCATTAAGATCCTTCGATCGCACCCATTATTATTCTAAATTCATGCTCATGTAATTTCGAATAACAATCTAAATTATTGGCTCCAACGAATTAAACTCTCTCTCAAGACATCTAATTAACTTAGGTTCGTTCAATTAGTGGCAGTTAATAAAAAGTATTAAACATAAATAATTTAGAAATCCATGCAAAATCAATAAATTGTAAATTCAGTATTCAAAGTAACATTCCCTAAAATCCACAAACACCCTAGAATAATAGAGGTTAGCCACACATGATTCCGATAACAAAATTGCACAAATAATTAATCATTAAAGCAAAAAGCACATTAATGAAAAAGAATAATCTCCCTTCAATAGGTATGAATCCCAATCACGATCTCCTTGACTCTCGCCATGAATCTCGTGTTGTTCTTCAACCAAACAGCACAATCACGATCAATGTTCCCGTCACAAACAACCCAGAGATGATCTTGGATCAACTCTTAATCAAAATCTCGAGTCTTGCACCAAAAACAATTAGAACTGCTCTAATTCGGCTCTTGTACGGACTCACATCGCTCAAAATCGAGTCTGCCTCTTTCTTCCTCTTTTTTCCTGGTGGCAAAACACTATTATTTATAATATGCTTGTAGTCTTGCAATGCTGGCGTCATGCCAGCCGCGCGTAGAAGTTGTAGCGTTGCAACGCTGCCCTATTCCAAATTGCTCTCGGGTCTGCAGCATCAAGGAGTAGCGTTGCAACGCTTGGCCAACGTTGACTTCTTCAGGTCTGCAGCGTCAAGGAGCAGCGTTGCAACACGTGGCCAATGTTGGCTTCTTCCAAACTTGGCTCTTTTCTTGATCTTGGGTCTTTGATTTCTTCCTAATTCCATAGTCAACACGTAATTTCTCAAAATTGGAGTTTTGCCCCTGGTTTTTGCTCGTTTTTGCACGACTTCTCCTAATCCTTGGCTTCATGAAATCACTTAATGAACCATATCAAACCAAACAAAGACTACCAACAGTAGCTCCAAATTTGAAGGTCATAAAAGCACTTTTAGATGTTTTTCAGGCCCCACCTTCTCATTAGCCCTAGAGGGACTCAGTTTAGTGATTCGATCACAAACCAATTGTTCATTAGAGGATCAATGGGACTTAAGGAGCAAGATGCAATCGCAGGGGTAAAACAACTTTTGACCCAATCGTTATTACGAACAACCTGTGAAGGGTTAACTTACTAATCATGATTATATCGTGTGGACATAATATATCTACGGTGAGAGCAGTGTAGCTACTGGGCTTTAGTGGAGTGACCCAGTAATTAACAATGGTGGTTGATTAGGTTAAAGAGTTATGCTGGTTTATTTCAGATCGTTAGAGATCATGATCTGTAGGTCCATGAAGTCTCCCTACTAGCTCATATCAGACTAAACCTTATAACAATGTGACGAACGAATTTGAAGTGTTCAAATTCGGTTTTTGGAGCAGAGCGTTAAATATATATGATATATTTAACCTAATGTTTAATTCAGAAAATTGAAGATATTTAAATAAGATTTAAATATCAAGATTATGAATAGGGATTTAATATTAATTTAATTTCAAAATTGATTATTAGAATTAATTTTGAAATTAAATGGAATTGGTCAAAGTTGCATTAAAAGTCAAATTGTTGACTAGGTAAAAAATGCAATGGAAGTCAAATTTTTGACTCTTGACTTTCAAACTTTGACCAAGTTGGTGGAAAGATCCAACATTTGTGAGTGGGAAATGCCAACTTTTGCATGGCTAAGTGTTGTCTTCATTTGAAGACACTTGCCCCACTAAACCCCACTTTGAGTAAGTGAATTTTTTAGATTCTCATCAAACTCAAAGTTGCATGTTTGCATGTAATGATCTTTAAAATGGAGTGTTTAATATTTTTGAAGAACTCTTGGCCATAGTTGGTTTTTATGAGTGATGCGTAGAATTATGATGCGATGCTGTGAGTATGCGATGCTGTGTGTTATGCGATGGTCATTCAAGTTTTCCTAACAAAGCCCATGTATAAGCCTTCTTAGGTTACTGGTAAGTCCAAGGTCGAACATAGAGACTACTAAGTAGATAAGCGACATACTCTTTGATTCTATTGCGGTGGTGAAAAAGAAGTGGATAGTGTCTTGATTTAGATTTTTCCTATGCGACGGAGTTGAATACGGAGCGATGAAAGCGTAGATTTACAATAAGTATGTGACGAAGGGGTTGAGAAGGGGTTTAGCTAACATTTCCCAAGATTGTGCACAAATTATGCGATTATGCTATACACAAATATCGGTACTACATTTATCAATGCAGAATGCCACGATTTCTATTTCTAGGATGCATGCGATGTATATGCGAAATAGTCGATAGAACTTATGTCTAAGTTTCTACTCTTGCTTCTATGATTTAATCCGACTCTCTCAAGCCAAGATTCTATCTTTAGACTATTCTCTCGAGTATGTCCAAATGATGAATGACGCACACATAAGACAAGATGACCGCATACCACCATTCCTATTTCTAGGATGCATGTGATGTGTAAATAGCAGATAGAACTTATTTCTAAGTTTCTACTCTTGCTTATGCAATCTAATCCGACTCTCTCAGGCCTAGATTCTAATATGACTCTCTCAAGCCTAGATTCTTTCTTTAGACTACTCTCTCAAGTACATCCAAAGGGTGAATGTTGCATACATAAGACAAGATGATCGCATAAAATGAATATCTTAAGTCATGCTTGCTAAGTACTTCTCAGCCCATTCAGAAATTTAGCTACTCATGCATGGTATGGAGAGATTGAACATAGATCGAAATGAAGTTTCCATTTTCTGCAAATAAAGTACTGAATAAAAAATAACAAATGGATTTGAGAGATAACAAGCCCGGTAAGTAATGTCTGGCTTCCCATGGCCTTGTACACTGCTCTTTATCACTTCAAGTCTATTCTAGTTGTGGATTCTTGCTCTCGCAAGATTTGTCCTTCGCTCCTTTGTATTGCTTTTCGGTAGTCTCTCGATCATTTTGGGAGCGATTTCTCACGGCTTCGCCTCGTCTCTTTGCTCTCTCTGTCCTTTATGTATATGTATATGTATGTGCGTCCATCTCTTCCTCTTTGGTGGCATTCGGTGTTTATAGATTTCAAAGTGAAGCAGCTTTTCTTACTAATGATTGCAATGATGGGCGGCAATAATTTCCTTACTCTGTTGCGCCGTTTAAAAAGTAATCAAAAGTTCAATGTACTTACTACAGTGTGGCTTTTAGTGGCTTTTCAACTGAATTTGGAATTGACCGTCATCAGCTTTACGTCCCATTGTGATTTATTATGCTATCGCCTTGATGCGAGGTCTTTATGCGATCATTTTTAAAGAAACTTCTCACGATTGCATGACTTGAGATCGCAACTTCAAGCGCGCGCATTGTGACCTTGGATCACAATTTCATGTGCGCCATCGCATTGTACCTGCACAAAATAGGTAAATTAACTGCTTTTATGCGATGAGCATTAGCGATCGCAATTCCTTTCAGTTTGGCACTTTTAGACATGATATTGCCTATTTTACTATCGCTTTCTCTCATTGTTTTACTTATTTGAGCTTTAATAACTTGTATTTCTACCAGTTATCACACCCCCAAATTTAAAACGATGCTTGTCCTCAAGCATAAACTAAAGATTTTCTTTAAAAGTTCAACCGCCTTTACCCTACCTAGACTTCTCAAGGTACCTTATTCAAATTTCATGAACCAATGCCTTCTTAATTTCTATCCTGATCTCTTCCTAAAATATTTCTAATCTTTAGGGACCGCAAGTTTAACCTTAAAAAAAACTTTACTCGTTTCCAGGACATCGCATGATTTATTTCAAACTTTCTAAAACCGAGGTGTTCAAGTGATTTTGACCCTTGCGCGATTCAGATATTCGTTTTGTGATCTTGCGCTGATCCAAGTGCCCAACCTTCATTTTGGCTTGCCCCTATGGGTGTCATGCGGGCATCCAACTATGAGCAGGACCTGATCTCAACGTTAATTTTTTTTTTTTTGAAATCGAATTTCTAAAAGTAACAAGGTTTAAAATAATATTACTAGCACCCCCAAATTTAACATACAACAATGTCCTCATTTTTGAGAGACAAAATAACTCATGCGATGGACTTAGGAAGTTTCGTAAAAATGGTTTTGAAGGAAAGCTGGTAGATCGCTAAATTTTAGAAATGTTTCATGAATTGATTGTCCTAAAATTGACTCGACTCTAGTACATGCGGTAAGAAACAAAGGTATGAATTTCATCAATGAAGTCATAATTGGCAAGGGGTGAATGCGGTGACCAACTAAAGTAATAAAAAGAATTCAAGATTGAGTCAAACTAATGAGGATGCGATAGTGAAATTCAGCAATATTAAATTGAAATGTGAGACGTGCAAAATTGAAATAAGATGAGGCAAGGAAAGACACAACCCCCAAATTTGCTTTGTCGTCCGCATCATTTTTTATTGCATCCTTTCTTGCGGTGGGCTGATTCTTTGATTGTGATGGGCTGATCAAACCAGTCGCGTGTTTGAGGTTATCGCATTGCTCCATTGCATTCGTTTACTATGATCAGTGTGATAAATATCAAGAGGATAAAGGGTACGAAAGACAGAGTTGGCAATTATAAAGAGTGGTAAAAAAGTAAGATTCATGAAAGAAAAACAAAAAGAAGGATACTCAAAAAAGGATATATTTCGTCCTTGATGAATGTGTGTCGCTTATCAACGAAGGGACTACACGTTTCTTCTTCATTCTGTATTCCTCAGGTCCACGGAGGTTTTCTTGCGTTGGAAATCTCCTCCATGATACATCTTGACTCTTTGTCCATTTACCTTAAATGCGTTGGTCCCATCTTCGGTTGTCAATTTACCGCTCCGTGCCGGAATACTTCTTTAATTATGAATGGTTCGGACAATCGCGATTTCAATTTTTCCAGAAAGAGTCGTAGCCTAGAATTGAACAGGAAGGCCTTCTGACTTGCCTGGAGATTCTATTCACACAGTCACTTGTCATGCCAACGCTTCGTGCGTTCTTTGTAGATTTTGGCATTTTCATACGCTTGTAGTCTCCATTCGTCCAGCTCGAGTAACTGAAGTTTTCTTTCCTCCCAGCCTAATTTTATGCATGCAGTATATCAGGCTAATACTTCTGATATCTGCGAGCGTCCATCCGATTGCTTTAATATATTTCTTTAGAATACTGAGCAGTGTAGTTTCTTTTTTCTTCCAGTAACGCAGTGGTTATGATTACTAGCAAGGTTTCATTCTGGCCAAGGAAAACTTACTTTTAGTGATTTGGTAGTGTTTTCAGCTCCAGTGTAGGTGGTTGCTCTAAGGAGGGTTTCTATGTTTTTCTTTCTTCATTCAAATTCAACTTTTCTTCATTATTCACTGTCTCTGTTATTACATGACAGGTTTCTAAGGATGCTGCCGCATCCTCTCATTCTTCATTTTCTTTTTTGAACCCTCAATCTTCAACGCAAGTGTGCTCATCGACGGAATCTGATAAGCCTTCATCTTTTGGGAACTTCATTACCATGATAATATTAAACCTGAGCTTCTTTCCATTGATACTCACTGTGATTTCTCTCTTGTGCACATCTATTTGAGCACGACCAGTAGACAAGAATGGTCGTCCCAATATCATTGGCACATCTTTATCCGCTTCATGATCTAGAATGATAAAGTCTGTAGGTAGAATGAATATATCGATTGTGACCAAGACATCCTTCAATTTTCCTTCAGGGTGTACCAAGGACCTATCTGCAAGCTAAAAGGTCACCGGTTTGGGTGTCAGCTGACCTACATTCAATTGTTTGAAGACTGAAAAGGGCATTAAGTTTATGCTTGCCCCAAGATTGCATAATGCTTGACCAATGTAGATCCCTCCTATTGAGCAATGTACTATGAAACTGCTTGGGTCACGCATCTTTGGTGGGATTATAGTGTTTTATTCTTGTGTTAATGCCACCGTGGCGAATTTTCCTATGCTTCTTTTCCTCAAAACCATATCCTCAAAAAACTTGGCATACATCGGCATCTACTTTATCGCTTCTGTAAATGGAATATTGATGTGTAGTTGTTTCAATATTTCTAGAAAGCGATGATACTGACCTTCATCGTTTTCCTTCTTTTTCAGTCTTTGAGGGAATGAAGGTAGCTGTACTTTCACTGTTCCATGGTCTGGAGGCTTAGAGGTGATCGCATCTTTAGGTTCTATAATTTTGTGCTCCTTTGACTCAGTTTGCGTTCAACGGTTTCTTTGATTCCATCGTATTCGAATCGGTCCTACTAGGTTCCTTCCTAACTTCCACTGTTTCCTTTCCACTTCTCAGGGTGAATGCTTGACAGTGTTCTTTCACTGTATTCCCCAGGTGCAAGGAAGCTCAGTTGAGCTCAGTAGTGTTCCTTGTGATCTGTTTTTCAGCTATCCCTTAATTTGTCCTATCTGGATTTCTAAATTGCGAATTGACGTTGCTTGGCTCTTGAGGACAGTTTCATTTTTTTCGATGTATTGTTTTAACAAATTCTCCAGAGAGGATGATGGTGGTGTTTGAGAGCTGCTGGTTTGTTGTTGCTGTTGACCATTAGTTCTTTGAAAAAATCCTAGTGATCCTTCTCTTTGCGCCATAGGTTGACATCCTTGTTGTTGGTTATTTTTCCAAGCAAAATTAGGGTGGTTTCGCCATCTGGGGTTGTACGTGTTTGAAAAAGGGTTGGTCGGGACAAAGTAGATTGACTACGGATTTCGTGGACACTCTTCAACAAAATACAATTTTTCACATCTAGCACAACTAGTGCTTGTCTGTTCTATCGTGTTGACTTGCCCTCTTTGCATTCCAGGATTGTTTATTGCGACTCCCTGTAATAAATTTATCATCGCATTCATCTGATTTTGCAAAGATGCGATGGCACCATTACTTGCATTATCTTCTCTGGGTTTTACTTGTTGATCGCTTTCTTGCCAATCTTCATGGTTTTTCGAGATGTGATCAAGAATGTTCTTTGCCTCGTCATATGTTTTGTCCAATAGACCTCCTGCTGCTGCTGTATTGGCAGCTGTCTGCGATGCAGAATTTAGTCCATGATAGAAAGTCTCCATTTGGAGGCAACCCGACAATCCATTGTGTGGGCTGTCGTGCACTAGTCACTTGAATCTTGCCTATGCGCCATTGAACGATTCATCTTCTTTTTAAAAATTGGTGATTAATTTCCTCCTTCTGGCATTCTCTGTAGGAGGGAAATACTTCTTCATAAACTTCTCCACAACTTGCTCCCATGAAGTTATCTCTCCTGGTTCGAGGGAGTATGCCCATTTTCTTGCTTTATCGCATAGTGAAAATGGAAATAGCGTGAGTTGAACCTCTTCGGTGGAGATGTTAGGGAACACAAAATTGTTACAAAATTTCAATGAAGCTTCGTAGATGGGCTGTGGATCTTCACCACGCCATCCTCCGAATTATCTTGCTATTTGTATCATCTGTAACATTACTGGCTTCATTTCGAACCTTTATCCATCTAATGCTGGTCTCATAATTCCTGGGGAGAAATCATACAAGTTGGGTGACGCATAGTCCCAGATGGGTCTATTGCGATCATTTGCTAATAGGATAGGATTTTCCATTATATTATGTTCATTTGCGGCTTGTTCTTCAGGTTGTTCAGCCATTCTGTGAGTTCTTCCTTGTTGTCGATGTCTGTCTTTCTGTCTTCTGTGAAATTTTCTTTCGATCTCTAGGTCGTAGTTGGGCTCAGGAGGGCGTCCTTCGCTCATGCGACGCTTGGTTATTTCTTTATCGAAAGAATGGCAATGCAACAGAGGTCGAAAGCTATAAAGATTAAAGAGGTTTGATGTTAGCACAATCTATACCGTAGTCCCCGACAACAACGCCAAAAACTTGATGCGTAGAATTATGATGCGATGGTGTGAGTATGCGATGATGTGTGTCATGCAATGGTCATTCACGTTTTCCTAACAAAGCCAAAGTATAAGCCTTCTTAGGTTCCTGGTATGTCCAGGGATGAACATAGAGACTACTAAGTAGATAAGCGACAAACTCTTTGATTCTATTGCAGTGGTGAAAAAGAAGTGGATAGTGTCTTGATTTAGATTTTTCCTATGCGACGGAGTTGAATGCGGAGCGATGAAAGCGTAGATTTACAATAAGTATGCGATGAAAGGGTTGAGAAGAGGTTTAGCTAACATTTCCCAAGATTGTGCACAAATTATGCGATTATGCTATACATAAATATCGGTACTACATTTATCAATGCAGAATTCCATGATTCCTATTTCTAGGATGCATGCGATGTATATGCGAAACAGTCGATAAAACTTATTTCTAAGTTTCTACTCTTGCTTATATGATTTAATTCGACTCTCTCAAGCCAAGATTCTATCTTTAGACTATTTTCTCGAGTATGTCCAAATGATGAATGACGCATACATAAGACAAGATGACCGCATACCGCCATTCCTATTTCTAGGACGCATGCGATGTGTAAATAGCAGATAGAACTTCTTTCTAAGTTTCTACTCTAGCTTATGCGATCTAATCCGACTCTCTCAGGCCTAGATTCTAATATGACTCTCTCAAGTCTAGATTCTTTCTTTAGACTACTCTCTCAAGTACGTCCAAAGGGTGAATGTTGCATACATAAGACAAGATGATCGCATAAATTGAATATTCTAAGTCATGCTTGCTAAGTACCTCTCAGCCCATTCAGAAATTTAGCTACTCATGCATGGTGTGGAGAGATTTAACATAGATCGAAATGAAGTTTCCATTTTCTGCAAATAAAGTACTGAATACAAAATAACAAATGGATGAGAGATAACAAGCTCGGTAAGCAATGTCTTGCTTGCTGTGGCCTTGTATACTGCTCTTTATCACTTCAACTCTATTCTATTTGTGGATTCTTGCTCTTGCAAGGGTTGGCCTTCTCTCCTTTGTATTGCTTTCCGACAGTCTCTCGATCTGTCCGGGAGCGATTTCTCTCGGCTTCGCCTCGTCTTCTTGCTCTCTCTGTCCTCTATGTATATGTATATGTATGTGCGTCCATCTCTTCCTCTTTGGTGGCATTCGGTATTTATAGATTTCAAGGTGAAGCAGCTTTTCCTACTAATGATTGCAATGATGGGTGGCAATAATTTCCCTACTCTATTGCGCCGTTTAAAAAGTAACCGAAAGTTCATTGTACTTGCTACAGTGTGGCTTTTAGTGGCTTGTCAATTGAATTCGGAATCGACCGTCATCAGCTTTACGTCCTATTATGATTTATTATGCTATCGCCTTGATGCGAGGTCTTTATGCGATCACTTTTTAAGAAACTTGTAACGATTGTATGACTTGTGATCGCAACTTCAAGCGCGCTGTGGCATTGTGACCTTGGATCACAATTTCATGTGCGCCATCGCATTGTACCTACACAAAATAGGTAAATTAACCGCTTTTACGCGATCAACATTAGCGATCGCAATTCCTTTCAGTTTGGTGCTATTAGACATGATATTGCCTATTTTTTCATCGCTTTCTCTCATTGTTTTACTTATTTGAGCTGTAATAGGTTGTATTTCTACCAATTATCAATGAGATTATGTGATAATCTCATCCCTTTTCTCTCTCTCAAAGCTTTAGCTTTTTTCCTCTCCAAATTAGTCACTCACTGGGTTCCACCATCCTGTTCGAAGGCCATTGAATAGTTGGGGAGACTCTCGTGGTGGTCTATGAATTGTTCATGAGGAGATTGAAGCTGATTTGGAGAAGATTCAAAGACTACAAAGGTTGGATTCGTTTCCCTTTTTACTTGTTTGATTGCATGCATGCTTATCTTTGTAATTAACCTAATTAGAGTACTTTAGATCCATATTTCTTCCGCTATACATGTGTTCATTCCATCAATTAGTATCAGAGCATGCTTAAAGTACTCAATTTTTGGTTAATTTATGTATTGATTCATGTGATGAATGCTTGTGTTCTAAAATGGATAATTTCGGTTTTGGCATTCGTTTTTCCCCTTGGGTTGTAATAATTATTGTAATTGCTCGGTGTTTTATGGGTTTTAATGTGTCACGAAGGGTCTGTAAATTTACTAGAGTTATTAGAGTTGAAATTAGGCTGTAATTTCTTGATTCTGACAAAGAGGACAACTTCAATTTGGTGAAAAATGGCTCACAGACCCGAAATGGACTTCCATACCCGGTTCACGATCCGATGACCCGACCTAGAATTCACTTGACCCGCGAGGAAGTGGTTGATGCGTGTGGAAGCTTCTAGACACGGCGACGCATCTGACCGACCCGATTGAACCTAGTTAAAGATTCGCGCTCGACCCAGCCCACTTCCACCCGCGCCCATGCCCCACTCTACGTGTTCAGCCCAACGTTCGCCAAGCCATCTGCACCAGCCCAAGCACCCATGCCCATTCGCTCCAATTGACCCGGTGGTGATCCCCACCTGCTTTAGTTGACCCGAGTTTAACCCGCACGCCCAGGTTCAACTAGATGGTCTGGACCGGTCCGGTTCAAGTGGATTTGACTAGTTATAACCAATTTTAGGCTATTTTGTTATTATGAAGGCAGTTCAACCTTTTTTCAAGCGGTTCGGGATAGTCCGAAGAGTTCGAAGGCTATTCGAGGTTGGTTTCTTCTTATTATTAATAATTGTATCTTCTAGGTAGCTTAGGATGCCAAAATGGTCCATTTTAGTGTGTTTATTTAATTATGTATTGTGAATGAATTAATTTAGTTTATCTATTGTGTGCATATTGTATGTCATGTAGATTTAAAATCCCAACATAGGATAAACATGTAGTGTGATAACCCCACCTAAGTTCCCTCTTGAACCTGGAAGGAGGTGTGGAGACAACAAATACCACCATTTTGTGATATCTATTGTCTCATTCTATAATCTGTCTTGATTTATATACAACATAAGATACATTCCCCACATACAGTAGTTCGTTTCTCAATAGATTAATTTAACTATTCTACAAAATTGGTGTATTATTTTACAGACTTCACTCACGGTATCCAGTCCTAGTTTTAAGCATAAGACTAAGTAGCATTAGGTCTTTGGTATGTGGCAGATCTTAACATCTTGTGGCGGTTCAGGATCAATATCTAGAACTTCTCATGTGGCTACCTGGGGAGGGGAAAACATTCTAAAATGTAAGTTGGCGAGCTTAGTGAGTGACTTCCTGACATACAATGATAATTCAATCATCCTGAAATAACACGTGATAAACTGTAAACATATTAGTAAGCATGAGATACTTATACTTCAAACCTGTATTCAAATTTTATCGGGGTAGACTACACCATACTCCCAATCAATGAGATGGAACCATAATCACACCTTTGTTCAATGATGTGCAACCAACTCAACACACTCAGTCTTTGTCTAAGGCGGAACCTACTTAATGCATAACACTCATCATTCGTGCACGCAGAGCTCTTAACTTAATACTAGAACTATGGTTTTGAACTATGTTATCGAAAACCATAACTTAAACATTCAAACAAGAGTTTCAAATAACTCAAAGCATAAAACATGATTTAAAGCTTTATTAAAATAGTCACTCACACTCAATCAACAACTCTTTCCTTTGTCTGAGATCCCCAAGTCTGTAAGGATTTATACTTAAATTATTAAAGTTAAGGCTAATTTAACCTTTTAATACCTTTTTGATTTAAACTTCATCTTACCAACCTTAACAGGTGATAACTAAGCTTCCTAATCAACCCTTATTGTTCTAGATGCAAGGCTGCCTTTCTACTGACGAAGCTTGGACACCTGGCTCACCCTGCCAATGCCTAGACAAGGGTCCAATGCTTGGCTCTTAGGAGTCCAACGGCTGGTTGGCTTCTTGGACGCTTAGTTCTTGACCCTTCCTATCGATTTTCCTCTCGTTTTTACCCTTACCTCTTTAAGTGGGAGAAGGAATTTTTGATAAGAAATGTTATTCCCCTTCAAGGTATTCATAGGCACTCAAACTTCTCTTCGTCTTGACACTTAGCTTGCATTGAGGGTCTATTTGTCCTCAAACTAGGTTGGCCAACGCATGACCCTTTTGAAGGTGTCAACTTCAGAGTTCGTAGGCCTTTTCTTTGCTCCACATGTAGTCCACCTCCTACTTACATGCTGACCATAGGTTTCCCTTC
Source organism: Benincasa hispida (assembly GCF_009727055.1). Classification (NCBI taxonomy): domain Eukaryota; kingdom Viridiplantae; phylum Streptophyta; class Magnoliopsida; order Cucurbitales; family Cucurbitaceae; genus Benincasa; species Benincasa hispida. The sequence continues at coordinate 31,052,111 of NC_052360.1, forward strand.
CTTAATTGTCCAATGCATGGGTTTATCTTGGTGTCAAACTCCCATTCTAGCTTGGTTTTCAGTCGTCCACTTCCTACTTAGACTTAGTCAAAATTGTCTTAAGTTGAGCTATATACTATACTTTGCTGTCAACTTAACCTGATCTTCCAAGGAAACTTGTTCCTAATGCATGATCCTTGGCTTGGACGCATGGCTTTGCTTTGATGTTACTAACTTGTCTTCATACTTAGGTTATAACATTGATAGCTTGTAGAAATACAAGATATTGCAGCCTTTTACTTAGAATTATGAGGGTTGATGAGCAAAACATGCGTTAATATTGCTAAGAATTCATGTGGAATAATGAACTTGCATTGATCAGCACTAAAAATCTCCCCTAATCCTATATCATGCATTATCTTGCGTCAAACTGTTTATATTTTAGTTTTCGTAGTAGTCGAGGCATGCATTGATCCCAAACCATCGCAAAGTTGATTGCATGCGTTGATCTTAATGAAGATAAGTTGGTCGGATGAAATGCTGCAACTACAGAGTGATAGCCATTATAAAAGGTATGATCGTAAAGAGTAGGCGGGATGCATTGATCCTGCAGAAGAAGCATGTATGAACACATATCTCGGGAGTATTAAAGAGATAAGATCATGATGACATTCTCACCTACTATGTCAGAAATGGCAATGATTCATAGTGGAATTATCAAAGCTGTCAGCATTTAAGCTCTATAAATAGAGTCTTGAAGCCCAAATTCAAATATCCGGGACTTCTGCTTGGGCAGATCTCTGTGATCGTAGATGAGAGCATGAGCAAGAAAGTGTTTGAGAGTTATTCACTTCCACTGATTGACGATCGGAGCTCTGGCGCCAAAAAATTGATGCGAGGAATAAAAAATAAGTTTACGTTAATGGATATATGTTGATGGTCATGCATTGATCTGAAGAATATGTATTATGCATTAATCGTGTATGCAATGATGATGTGTTCCTATCACAAGTTTTCTTGCTCTCTCGCCAAGTATAACGAGATCAGAAGTTTCTCAGGATGATCCGACGGTCGAACCCGGGGACTTGCAACTAAAATATGATTGTAAAGTAATGCGTTTGAGGCGAAGAATAAAAATAAAAAGAAAGAAGTCGATTACTATGCGGTACTCCTACTCCTAGCTAAACAGACTAAATAATTGATGCTTGACTATGAGAATCGATAGAGATGCAACAACTTTTAACGCGCGATAAGTTGCATGGAGATGCAGAGTTTTGGAGGAGAAAATTTCACCTAGTCCTTAAGTTTGGTCGCAAAGGTAGTCCCAGCTCGCTACATTAACGCATTACACACCTCTCGGTGGTTAGCCACATGCTTATATCTCTATAACGTATGGTTGCGTTGAGCATAAGGTTATTCCTATCTTTAGAACCACTGCTTACTTTGCTTAGTGAGTTCCACTACTTGCCCTCTCAGGCAGTTGGTTATAGCTATTCTGCTCATAGACAAACATTGTGATAGCGTCGCACTAAGCAAACAGAATTGACTCACTATACTTGCGCAATGCACACCTCTAGATAGTTTCTTACATACATCATATCTCTATGCCGCATGATTGAGTATGCAATAAGTCCAGCAATCTGCACTTAACTCATTACGATGAAAAAAAAATGATAAAGTAGAAAAAGATGATGAAGATGATGTTGAAGGAATTAAAGAGATGCATTGATTTCAAAATGTATTAATGTTTTAAGCCAGAATGTAATACAATACAAAGATGAGAAGAGAGATGGATGGCTAGATGTAGGCAATCTCTTGCTTCCATCAGATGTGTTTCAAGTGAAGAACTCTCAAAGACTTTCTTGCTCATGCTCTTGTCTGTGATCACAGGAATCTGCCCAAGGCATAAGTCCCGGATGATTGAATTTGGGCTTTAAAACTCTATTTATAGAGCTCAAATGCCGAGAGCTTTGATAATCCCGATATGAATCACTGCCTTTCTAATGCGGTAGGTATGCATTCATAATACTTGCTTCTTCTGTACGATCAACCCATCCCACCTACTCTTTGGGATCATACCTTTTATCATGGCTATCACTCTGTAGTTGCGGCATTTCATGCGACCAACTTGTCTTCACTAAGATCAACGAATGTAATCAACTTTGCGATGGTTTGGGATCAACGCATGCGCTCGACTACTACAAGACCTAAAAAATAAACATCTCGATGCAAGATAACGTTAGGATTAGTGGGGATTTTTAGTGCTGATCAACGCAAGTTCATTATTCCACATGAATTCTTAGTAATATTAACGCATGTTCTGCTCATCAACCCTCATAATGCTAAGTAAAAAGCTGCAATAACTTATATTTCTACAAGCTATAATACATCCCAAATTTTTCTCCATGCGTTTACCCTTACCAAAAACCACTATCCTTACTAGTCCTATGCATCCCCTCACCCTTGGTATGCATTTGAAACTTCCTCATCTCCAACTATTGCTTTGACTTAGGTTAGCATACCATACTTAGCACTTTGTTTAGCTTCCTACTCACTATATGCATCCACTTTCTTTTAAAAGACAACCAAATTTTGCGCATACTATGCGTCCACCCCAACGTATAATGCATACCAATGCTCACCTTAGATAGCTCTTGTGTCAATGCTTGCACAAGCCTCTTGCCTAAGTTCTCTTTTTATATGCATCAATCTATTCTCATTGCATAGCTTCCAGCCTCAACACATGCCCACCAGTTGCATGGTTCAACGTACGCCCAGTGCTCCTACATTCAACGCTTTGCGCCCATCCTTGCATGCAACCAAACACTTCCTCGATGTTGATGTTCTTCACTTGATGCACGATGGACTTTACTCGATGCACGATGGCCTTTATTCGATGTACGATGGCCTCTACTCGATGCATGATGGCCTGCATGTTGGCCTTTACTCGATGCATGATGGTCTTTACTCGATGCATGGTAACCTTTACCTCGATGCATGATGACCTACGATGGCCTTTACTCGATGCACGGTAACCTTTACTCAATGCACGAAAACCTTTACTCGATTCATAATGGCCTTTATTTGATGCTTGATTTCTTCCTCGATCATGCATTCTGGCTTTCACTCGATGCTTACTCGCCCTTTTCACGTCCAACTCTTAGCCAAAATTTCTTCTTACTAGGCTAACTTGTTGGGGTTGATTTCCTAAATCTCGTAGGGTTCTGTAGTTTGTTCACATTATATGAATAAACTCTTATGTGATTAATAATGTATGATATTTTATTCACTTTGTCTATAAATATATGTGATATTTTAGTTGCATTAACCAAAAACCAATAAACTAATATCCAAGGTTATCATTGTAACTTAAACATGTATGTGGAGATATATAGGTGGATCAAGTATAAGTGATATCCTAAATTGTCTATAGTATATAGATAAGGTTGGGTACCTTATCCTGGTGACACTACGAGTATGGCCCACTTTGTAGGTGTTACAATTGTTGTAAAATGCTACAAATGATATGATCCTAATCATTCATGTATTAGACATGCGAGCAGGGATATTCTATACAAGGAAGTTTGTATAAGACTGGACCATGAAAAATTTAGTCCCATTATATAACACTGTTCATAATAGAGACTTATATTTCACCAGTATGACCATAGGTAACATGACCTAAATCTTGAGTGAGTTGTGAACTCTTGCCTATAAGGGTGGTCCTTTGATTTGTGTGGGTGAGAGTGACCAGATTGTCGACTCAACAAGCTTACAATTTTGGGGATTCGTCTGATTGGGGAGTTGGGAACACAGCTACATAAGATGGAATTCACTCCTTCTCCAAAGCACGGGTAAGTAGATAAATTGCTCCCTTAAGAGTTGAGTCTAGGTCTTGAACAATGTGGTGTTACACCCTCTCCGTGCCTTAGAGGGGTTTAGTCATAGTAGAAGTATGATATATTGTTCATTAGAGGAATCAGTGGTACTTAAGGAGTTAGATGTAACTATAGGGGCGAAACGATAATTTGGCCCAACTGTATTTACGAGCAATTTATGAAGGGTCATCGTATTGTTGATTGGTTATATCCAATGGACACAGAAATATATTTGTAGTATGAAGAGTGCAGCTGTTGGTCTTTAGTGGAGTGCCCAACAGTTAACGGATGGTGAATAATGTAATTAGAGAGTTTAATTAATTATAAGTTGAGAATCAGTTTTTGGGTTAATTTGAATTGTTCAAATTAGTAGAGGGATTTAATTATATATGATATAATTAAGTTAATTCAATTATATGTGATATAATTGTCATAATGTATTTGATACATTATAGTTTAATTGGAGGAAATAAATATTTGAATGAGATTCAAATATATTATCTATGAATATGATTCATAATTGTTAAATTTAATATAAATATGATTTATATTAAATACCATAAGAAAAGAGAAGAAACTATAGTTTATATTATATACGATACAATATTAAAACTATAGGTTATATGTTATATATGATATAATATATAATTTAATATAAATATAATATGATAATTCAATTATATGTGATATAATTGTCATAATGTATTTGATACATTATAGTTTAATTGGAGGAAAATAATATTTGAATGAGATTCAAATATATTATCTATGAATATGATTCATAGTTATTAAATTTAATATAAATATGATTTATATTAAATGCCATAAAAAAATAGAAGAAACTATAGTTTATATTATATATGATACAATATTAAAACTATAGGATATGTTATATCATGATAAGTTATTTTATTATTTTCAATAATTACTTCCCTATTTTCTCTCCAACCACCTTACTGGGTGGTTATTGTTTTTGTGGCAAGAGGAATAAAAAAAAAAGTGATTTTTTTCTTCTTCCTCTATGACTTGAATATTGCTATTGAGATTTGCAGAAAAGTTCTGTGTTCTCTCAATCTCCTTCCTCCACTCAAACTATCCCTCCCAACAAAAATAGTCAGAGCCCACTACTCTTGGGTTCTCACCCCGAGAATACCAAAGTCTCATTGTGGTAGTGTCCACTTTGTTTGGTACAAGAATATCTTGAAGGTCTTCAAGAGTTGTTGTTTCTGTTCGAGGGTTGTGATTGTTCGAGGAATATGTAAAGAGAAAGGTTCTTCAAGGGTAATGTATCTTAAACACTTTTTCTTGTATCAAGCATATTGTAATTTATTTTGAATGCATATTTTGTATATTTACTGTAAATTATGTTTTCAATAATTAATAGAATTTGGACGATCCGCTTCCACTCAAGGAACTCCTTCAAGGAGTTCCTTCATAACTTATAAACACCCAAGAGCCAAGTCTTCAATACTTAAGCATTTTTTTCCTCTTTATTTCCTTATCCTTTTCCCATTTCTCTATAAATCCACATTAACTCAAATATCAAACCCCCCCTTAAGCTCACATGCTTAGTAAATTTTGGCTTCCTTAGCCTAGCCTTCTTTTAAAACTTCTTAACCCACATGGCTACTTGACTCATGTTTTAATCTAGGTTGGGGTTTTACATGTAGCATGCATTGCAAGTAATGTATAGTATGCATGTGTAAGATTCCATGACTTTTGGTATAAGTTGTTATATTAAATGCATGGAATGAATGTTTATATAATCATTATATAAAAGCATGTTATGGATGCAATGTTTGTCTATTATTTTATAAGTTGTTATAAAATTGGATTAGATATTGAAATCCATAACAAAGATAAGTTGCATGCTTATGTAGGTTAACCATCTGTTTTAATAGTTAAAATAGGCCGACATCTTGTAAAATATGGTTACAAACTCAACCAGTATATAATTTTGTCTAAGGCTGGGGTTAACGGTCTACAAAACACCTCCTACCTAGGGATTATAGCCGAATAATTGAGCATTGTTAACCGGTTTTATGAGCACACGTGAGCAGTGTGAGGTGTTAAAATTGGTTTTCCACCCAGATATCGTAGGTTAAATCCAATTATAAGTGTTGTACTTGGATAAACCACATAGACTTAGGTTGTTTAATAAGCCAGAACATTCCTAAGTAAAGATTTACCCAAAAAACAAGTAGAACACTTCAGTGGGAGTTTAGTAACATATATGATATGTTGTTAGAACTCTTCAGTAGGAATTTCATAACATATATGATATGTTATTAGAACACTTCAGTGGGAGATTAATAACATATACAATATGTTGTTTTTTAGATCTCATGTCCCTAAGAGTTCACATCAAGATTCGTGCTTCACTTCGTTTCACCTTGGAATTGACCTCCATTCAGAAAGTGTTTGCATGAATCAAGATCTAGGTGAATAGGGGAAGTTGTTCACAGTAAAATCAAATATACAATGTTTTGATTTTAATTCTCACGTCCCAAAAAGAGTTCACACTGTGAGATTCATACTATGCTTCTTGTCACCCTAGAAGTGATCTCCATTCAGAAAGTGTTTCTTGAAGGAACTTTTTGGGAAGAGAACCTTGAGTGGGAGCGGATCGACCAAATTCCATTTTTCATTGAATATAAATTTTTACAGTAAAGAAGAAACAAGATATGCATTTAATTATAAATTACAACATGCTAATGAAAGGTTTAAGAAACCTCACCTTTGAAGATCTTCTTTTACGATTTCCCTTGAAAAGTTCACGAACTCCTTGAAGACTTTCTTCAAGAATAACCTCGAACAAGAACGAACACTACCATGAATGTTTTCTCGGTATTCCCAAGGGAAGAACATGAGCGGTGGGCTCTTGCTATTTTGGTAGGATTGAGGATGTTCTAAAAACTCGAAAACAAACACATAGAACTCTTATGTTGTTTTCTCACTTTCTGAAATCGATTAACTAACCAAGAAGAAGAAGAAACTTTTTCTTTTATTCTACTTGCCAAAAATAACCACCACTCACTTACGTGGGTGGAGAGAAAAGAACTTCCTTCCTCATTATTAAAATAATAATAATATAAATATAAATATGATAATTAACTTATCATATTATATATATATTAAGTCATATGTTATATCAAATATAACATATAACCTATAGTTCTAATATTTAATCACATACAATATAAACTATAGTTTCTTTTCTCTTTTATATGTCGTTTAATATAAATCACATTTATATTAAATTTAACAACTATGAATCCAATTCATAGAAACTATATTTAAATCTCAATCAATTATTTATTTCTTCCCATTAAGCTATAATGTATCAAATACATTATGATAATTATATCACATATAATTGAATCAACTTAGTTATATCATATATAATTAAATCCCTCTATTAAACAATTCAAATTAATTAAAAAACTGATTCTCAATTAATTCTATTGAGCTACCAAGGAGACCTCATGGACCTGTAGCTTGAAGTTTCAACGGTACATGGATAATTAATTAAACTCTTTAATTACATGATTCACCATCCGTTAACTGTTAGGTACTCCACTAAAGACAGACATCAACACTCTTCGCACTACAGATATATTTCTCTGTCCATTGGATATAACCAATCAATAGTATGATGACCCTTCACAAATTGGTCGTAAGTACATCTGGGCCAAATTACCGTTTTGCCCCTATAGTTACATCTAACTCTTTAGGTACCACTGATCCCTCTAATGAACAATAGGTTATAGTCCAACTATGACTAAACCTCTCTCGAGCCAGGTGAAGGTGTGGCACTGAAGGAAATCGGGCTTGAGATTTCCATGAGCAACGGAAAAAAGAACATTCCAAATTACAATCATGAATGAAAAATATATTTACAATCGACTACACAACATGCGGTTATACAATTAATATAGAAATTACAGTGTGAAAACTCAAATAAACAAAGAGAAAAATCTACGAATATTTGAAGATTTGTCTCCACACTCCTTTGCGCACAACCGCTCGAACAACAATAACCTCGAACGCTCGATCTACATAATGGCGACACACCATGAACACTTTGCGCTCGTCCTCAATGATCACCTCGGCCACGAACTCCTCAGCAATAGCAAAAATGGCCTATATAGCACCTCGACGGTGTCGAGTTAAGTATGACACCACCAACAAGGCTACCTTGGTATTCTCGGTGTGAGAATCCAGAGGGTGGGCTCTGTTTGGACTTGGAAAGAGGCAGACGAAGGAGGAAACACCGATCGTGTACACGGCTGGGCAAGTGGGAGATGGCGGAGACCTATCATATAGGTCGATGCCCAATCGTTNCTGGGCAAGTGGGAGATGGCGGAGACCTATCATATAGGTCGATGCCCAATCGTTTAGCTAAAGCTAAGCGATCGTCTAGCAAAATTTATGCGATCATTTAGCTCATCGTTTAGCTCGGTCTGTCGCCTACAGACACTATACGATCGTTTACTTTGGGCAACGTCTAGCAAAAGCTATGCGATCGTTTAGAAAATACTGTAGGATCGTTTAGCTCGCCACTGCATGATCGTTTAACTCGCCCAAGCTGTCGTTTAGTAAATCTATGTTTACTTGACAACTCCGTGAGATCCTTTTTGCCGAGAGAAATCTCAAAAACTTTTATGAGAAATTTTTCAACAGTTACGAAAAATAGGAAAACCATCTTTTTATCTCACGGTTATCATGAAAAATCCAATAACCACCCATTCAATTGGTTATTAAATAAAAAGAATTAATTATCCAATAATTAATATTATTATAAATATAAATGATAACCAACTTATCATATTATATTTATAACTTATAGTTTTAATATTTCATCTCATGAAACATATAAACCGTAGTTCTTTCTCTATTTCATGGTATTTAATGTAAATCTCATTTACATCAATCCTCCACTAGATGTATCTCATACCTCAAACCGATTTATCATATATAATCAAAATATGTCACACCCCACACCAGATTACCCTCCTAACCTGGACGGAATAGTGACTGCAGCAGTTACCAACCCTTTTGCTAGCCTTTACTGCCTATTTTACTTGTTAACTAATACTCAAACCCTGAATACATACATATTAACTCAGAACTTAATACATTTACACTATAGGGTTCTGCAACCTTGATTATACATGGATATTACCACCTAGTGAGCCCCATTAAGAATACTAGTCACTAGACATATACATGTGTACTAGCTAATATAGGTCTTCAATTCCGCTTTCCTCAACCTGATTATTTGTGTGGCAGAGCAGCAGCAAAAAAGTCTTCTAGGAACTAACCGCTACCTGGAAATGAAAACATTTGAAAACGTGAGCTAGAAGCCCAGTGAGTGACTTAATAAAACGTAAATCTCATACTTAAATTGAAAGCTTGAAAACATAATGCTGGAACTTAAGGTATATCAAGAAGACGTGTACTTAAAACCTTTTAAACCAATGTATCTGAAACCTAAATCTTAGTTGAGAATGAACATTCACTGCTCTAATTCCCAACATCAAGCCATGGCCAGATAAGTCCTCTACTTCAACCTGTTCACATTAAACTATGGCTAGAAGAGATTCCTACATCGATCTCTTTAAATATACCGATGGCATCTCAAGCAACATCCCTAAGACATAAACTTTGATAACAACTTTTGTACATCAATAATCATCATTACATCCTAGTTGAGAACGAGCATACACCGCTCTAGCTACCACCGTCTATTACTGGCCAAAAGACCTATACCTCGACCTCTCATTCAGACCTACCTACATATACATGGAGTTTGTTATGTACCGTCAACACCTTAGGCACATCTATTCAGATACCTTCCCTACCAGTATCCCTACTTATTATGTTTAGAAATACCAACGCATGAACTTTGGCAACCTTAGGTATTTAAAACATAGTACGTCAAGATTCATTCAACCAAAGCTTTAACTCTAACGCATGCTTCATATTTTGTGAAATAAGTTGGATTAAAAAAAATATTAAACTAGCTTGTAAAACCACTAGCATGCGTTAGACATGAAAAACATACTTGGAAAACTCATACATTAGTAAACATCAAGCGTTGATAAACATTCACAAGCATTAGAAATTTCAAACTATCCTTCTAGCCTAGAAGAATATATGACTGCCTTTATCCTTAGTTGAGAGTGAACTAATAGTTCTAACCCTCAACGTCAACCTTAGTCGGGGAGAACTCTTTTGCTCAATCCCTCGACGTTGTATTACCTATGTGCACGTGGTTATAACTGAGTATCATCGTATCTTATGTACTTGACTAGGATACCTTCTCATTGTCCTTCAGTATCCTCAGGTACTTCTCCTCAGATACCTTCTCAAACGTCCTTTAGTATCGAGCTGCTAAGATACCTACTCATATGTCCTTCGGTATCAATTTGGCCGGATACCTTCTCAAAAGTCCATCGGTATCAAATTGGCTAGGTACCTTCTCAAGTGTCCTTCGGTACCAAATTGGTTAGATACCTTTTCATATGTTCTTCGGTATCAATTTGGCTGGATACCTTCTCAAAAGTCTTTCGGTATCAAATTGGCCAGGTACTTTCTCAAGTGTCCTTCGGTACCTCGTTTTAAGTAAAACTAGTCATAAACATTTAATTGAAAGGATACCTTCTCATTCTCCTTCAGTATCCATCACGTAACTAGTCACAACATTCAGTTGAACACTAAAGATTAGTGCTCAGATCATCATACTAATTCATCCATCATACTAGTTTATCATAAAAATAAAGTTACTTAAACATGCTGAAAGCATTTGGAAAATATAACATATTTAAATCATATCAATTCCATGGAAAACATGCTTTACATAGCATGAGAAACAGTTCCACAGTTACGCTGCTTGGCACTTCATCTATACACTTAGCATGAGAATAACTTTAAAGAAATCATAATTTCTAAATCATTAAAAACATTAATTCATCACATAGTCACTCACAACTTGTTGGCCTCTTAATGGGTTACATGCTTCCCCTAGCTCTTCTTGGCCTGAAAGGACATATTTCCCCATTAAACCACTGAGAATTCCTAGTAAAATATCTTAATTAATTCATTTATTAAAGGAATTTTATACAGACGGCTCTACTGGTGAGATCTCCATAAGCCACACCAGCGAGATCCCCTAGAGCGAGATCACCTTGAGCGAGACCAGCGAGATCACCTTAAGCAGATCACCTTGAGCGAGATCTCATTACCAGTGATACTCAGCCCCCCAACGATACTAGCGATACTTAGCCACCAGCGACACCAACAATACCCACTCACCAGCGACACCAGCGATACCTGCCCAATTTCTAGTGAGATTCCTCTCTAGAGCGAGATCATCTTCACAAAATTAGCGAGATCTCCTTCGTTAGCGAGATCTTCTTCACAAATTCTCGCTATAATCTCCACTGTGAGCTATTTGCTTGTTCTTCTCAAGCACCTCTCTGCTTATGCATAGGTTCTCTATTACAAATTTAAAAATTCATAACTCAAAATCCAGACCTCTTTCGAAACTTCCTTCTACAAACATGTTTAAAATTGAGTTAAATTTCTTACCTTAAAATATTTGCCAGAAATTTCTTATAATTTGGCCTAGAGCTCCCAATCTTCACCTTGGGCCCTGATTAACCAAAGATTCTGTCCCTCCTATAATTTCATCACTTTCCATTCTTCTTCTCCTGCTATCTTTCTCCGAAAAGACAACTTTGAAAATTAGATTCTCTCAGCTTTCAAATGGCACCGATTTCACTAAATTTGTTCATGTAGATTGCCAAAACCAAACTTTCGAAATTCCTTTTCCTTTTTAATCTTCCTGTCGCCTCCCAAATTCAAGGATAATTCGCCGTGTCAACTCATATCTAATGACTCAGCCTAAGCCAATAAGTGAGTTTCTTTATTTAATACGCTTTTCTTTTCCTTTCTCCTCAACCTCTATAATTTGCATGGATTTTCACTTATATGATATTGAATATATCATTCCTTTGGCGAAACATACTTGTTTAGGAACTTAGATTTCGGGGTTTACACGTAGCTTGCACAAGCTTATTTCTTCATGCTTCCACCCTTTATCCTTCCTTAGTCATGGCTTCATTCAACTCATTAAGGGACGTCTCATTACTTTCTCTTACTTAAAATAATTAGGGTTCGAGCATTACAAATTCTTCCCCCAAAAGATATTTCGTCCTCAAAATTTGGTCGAACCTACTTATAACTTGGGCTTTAACAACATCCTTTAGCTGTAAACTTTACAACCTTCTTCTTTTCCTTTTTACTACGCTTTCGCTATGCTACTCTGATATTAACTTTGTTCATATTAAATAATACTGGTATGTATGAACAACTTGATCATCATAGTTCATTGTATTTGTCACATTTCTCTGGTTACTCTTTCATATTGTGTCAACTAGACTTCTCGACCTAACCGAGGGCACTCTTTTTAAGATGTCCTTTCTATCCACACTTGAGGAAAGACATTCTTTGTACTATAAAATTTCCCAAGCTATGGCTTACCATACTGTATACATAAGGTTTTCTTGACTGTACCAGTCCCTAGCTCAATTACAATTCAAACTTCCAGTTATTACCTAGAACATCAGTAAATCTGAACATTTTTCTTTTTCTCTTCTGCTAACCTTTTTATTCCTTACATTTATACTCAATGTACCCTTGGTACACTTTGAGCTCGCTGTTTCTCATTTTATTCCTCCTCTTAGGAGTAATCTGACTAAGACTTCCTCTAGATTACACCCCTTCCTCTGAATTCACTAGAATAGACTTAACGTTTGCCACCAACCTCTGAACAAACGTGCTATACATTCTATTTCCAGTGAAAAGTCTATGTTTACTTGTATACCGACTTCCACTAAGGTACTAGTAGTGGATTGAGTACCCTGTCGGCCTTTGCCTTCTAGGCTTCACTTGTTGACAAAAGGAACATCACATAGCACTTTTCTTATTTTGCTAAACTATGCCTTAGTCTATTAGTCTATAGTGGCCGTTCTGCTCACCCCCAAACATTCTTTGCTGCGTTACCACTTAACTGGGAAGGAACTCTTCTGGTTCTCTTCTTACAATGATAACTTGCATTCTTAGTTGAGAGAGAATTTTTACTCAATCCCTCAACATCAATTTATGGATATAATGGAGTGTTTTCAACACTGTCAATCACAGTTTTCCCTTATTTGCACAATTCTAGTTCAAATACCATCATGCCTTAGGTACTATTGCTCAGATACCTTCTCCGTGTCCTTCGGTATCGAGCTATTCAAATTCTAATGCAAAGCCTCAGTACCTTCTATATGTACTTCTGTACTGAGTTATTGATATTCTAGTCTAAGCTCCAGTACCTTCTTCGTGTACCTCAGTACTGAGCTATTTATACTTACTTGCTTGCATATTCTTATCTCTTAACAACTTAGTTGCCCAAACGCATTCCTTACTAACGCATCCTCATGATCATTGTAAAGCATAGTATATATACAACATTGATGTGAGGTTCGTTATTTGGTAACTATTTGAGAATAGTTATCATTAATAACTTTCAATGATCATACATTGCTAAACATTCATAAGCTTTAGCAATTTACTTAAAACTTTTAAAGCATTTAGAGTCACTCACTCCCGCTGCTAGGACCATATAACCAAGAAATACAACCTGGTCTAACCAAAAATCACATTTGCTGAACATGGCATATGGCTGCTTTTCTCGCAGCATCTGCAAAACTATCCTCAAATGGTTCCCAATATCTTTCCCACTGCTTGAATACACCAATATGTCATCAAGGTGACACATGGATCTGTTTTAACTCTTATTTATTAATTCCTGTAACTGAACTTTCAACTCCCTAAGTTCTTCTGGCACCACGCTTAATGGTACATGATAAGTAGGTGTTGTATCTGGAATTAAATCGATAGTAAACTCAACTTCCCAGTCAGATTGTAAATCTGATAACTTTTCAGGGAAAACATCTAGGAACTCTTGTATAATTAGTACATCCTTAAGTTTCATCTTATCATCCTATGAAACCGTGATATGGCCAAATAGGCTTCATACCTTTAACTTAGTAGCTTCCTAGCCTTTACTGCTATTATTAAGCTTCCTGAAGTATTCCTTTGCTTCTCACAAATACTATCTCTTGCTTACCAGATTTCTCAAACATTATCCATCCTTCAATCAAGTAATATGGTTGTAACATTTATTTGGAGAATCCATGCTCTAGAGTGACATCAATTCCATGAAATCTAATGGAATCACTTCATAACCATACTTATCAACCACTACCTCAAGCAACTAGTTCTTACAACAACCATTTAGGGACATGCCCTCCACAATCTTTCTTACAAGCAGTGCGACATGCTAAGTAACAATAAAGGTATAGTACCATAAGCAACTAGTTCATAAATATATTGACACCTTAAGTTACTTTACCATTCACAACATTAGGTGACTCCTTTGCCTCCCGGTAAGACACTTCCTAAAACCCGCTTTGATACTGAGGGCTTCCCACTTCCTTTCTCATTTTCCTTCTTTATATCTGTAAATTCCTGTCGTGTTTTATCTGAACTCCTCGACCTAGCTGGGCATTCCTCCTTGTAATGTCCTACATATCCATACCAGAAACATACATTTTTCCCTTTACAACATGTCCCTCGAAGATGCTTACCATAATTCGTACATAAGGGTTTTACCCGTACCAGCTACCAGCCCGGTAGGATGCCTTAACCTTGATCTATCATCCATACTAATCACAAGTCTTGGCTTCTTCCTTCCTACCCTATGTTGACTTATAGCTCCTTGTCCTTTTCAATACCTATTAGGTCATTCTCAACACCATACTTCCTTTCCGAATCTGCCAAAACGGGAGATTCTCTCCTTATCCCTGCTTATCCTTTCTTCAGGAAAAGAGTGAATTCCATCTTGTGGATTGAGTTCCCAGCTTTCAGATCAGACAAGTCCCCAAAAAGGTAGGCATGTTGAGTTGGCAATCTGGCCACTCTCACCCATACTAATCAAAGGACTGCCCTCAAAAGCAGGAGTTCCCAAAACATTCAGGATTGAGGTCGTGTCACCTATGGTCATTTAGGTAAGATGCAAGTCTCTAGTATCAACGATGTTATATACAGAGTCTAGTCATCTCGTGGTTCAGGTCTTATACAAACTCTTTGTATAGGACACCCCCGCTCGCACGTCTCCACATGAATGGTCAGGATCAACCATCTGTAGTAGTTTACAACACTTGCAAACCTCTACAAAGCGAGCCATATCTGTAGTGTCAATAGGATCAGGTATTTCACCTTAATCCTTATACTACAGACCTATTTAGGTTATCACTCAAGGCATGATCCACTTGTATATCACATATACATGCTTAAGTTGACATAAGATAACCAAGAAGCTTTGTTTATTGGATATGAGTAAATGCTAGAATTAAATAACATTTATTTGATTCATTAGACAATGTGTATCTTTACAAAAATACGAGACTTCGGGAGAATTAGGACACCAATCTCAACAGATGCCACATTGTTCAAGACCCGGAATCAGCCCTCAAGGGAGCAATTTATCTACTTACCCTTGCCTCAGGTAAGGAGTGAATTCCATCTTGTGTAGTTGTGTTCCCAGCTCCCCAATTAGACGAATCCCTAAAATGGTAGGCTTGTTTAGGCAGCGATCTGGCCACTCTCACCCTTACAACCACCCTCATAGGTAGAAGTTAACAATTCACTCAGGATTCAGGTCATGTTACCTATGGCCATCCTAGTGAAATGTAAGTCTCTATTATGAACGATATTATATAATGAGACTAAACATTTCGTGGTCTGGTCTTATACAAACTCCTTTGTATAGAATATCCCCACTCACATTTCTTTACATGAATGATTAGAATCAGATCATTTGTAGCACTTTACAACAATTGTAACACCTACAAAGCAGGCCATACTCATAGTGTCACCAGGATAAGGTACCCAACCTTATCCATCTACTATAAACCATTTAGGTGATCACTTAAACATGATCCACCCGTATGTCTCTACATACATGTTTAAGTTACAAAGTTATCCTTGGATGTTAGTTTATTGGTTTGTGGTTAATGCAAATAAAATATCATATATTTTATAGACAATGAATAAAATATCATATATTTTTTTAAAAACATATTGAGTTTGTTCAATAATGTTTACAAATTATAGGACCCTATGAGATTTATGGCATCAACCCTAAAATTTGCATGAATAAAGATCAAGGTAAATAAGGAGAAGTTGTTCATTAGAAAATCAAGTATGTGATATGTTGATTTCAACTCTCATGTCTCTAGAAAGTTCACATGAGATTCATATGACGCTTCGTGTCACCCTGGAAGTTACCTCCATTTGGAAATTGTTCACATGGATCAAGATCATGGTGAATGGAGGAAGTAGTTCCTAGTAAGTGGGTGAAGAATATGTGTCAACGTGTCCCGTGGTCTCTTTCGTTGGTTTAGACCATGAGATTCCTATGTTGCACTTGTTGGTTAGCTTTTAGCGGCCATTGCTAGTCGTTTAACGACGGCCATGCCCTCGGAGGGTTTTAACATCGGATTCGGAATAACTCAAACTCTAGAAATGGATAGGATTTCTTAGGTCGTTTCCCAATTTTGACTCTCTAATTCGGTAGAATCATTGGGGCCGCTAATATCTGAGATCTAAAAATGGAAGGTTACACTTATAGCATATTGTGTTAGTAAGTTCTTGACCGAAAATGGTAGCTAAATGACGATTGGAATATGAGTTATTATGGAGATAGTATTTAGTCAAGAATCTCTTTCTTTAGTGAAGGAGTATTTGACTGCCCATCGGTAGCACTTATTCTGACTCACTATAGTATCTTTGCAAATAAAATAATGAAATTTAGGTATATTATTACTTTGCTAAAATTTTATTGGGTTTAGAAGCAATTCACAAACCAGAATTTGTTTATAATTTTAGCATGTTGAATTCTTCAAATTTACTCGCTTCTAACACTTTTAACGGTAAATCAACATGGAAATCGACTATACCAATAGTTGATCATTTAGACTATGTTTAACAGAGGAATATCCTCTATCTCCCAATTCTAATACTCACCAGAACGCACAATAAAGTAAATATTATTTACTTGTCATTGAGACGTGCTTGGTGGAAAATGATAAGTTAACCTGGATAATGGATTTAAGAGTCACTAATCATATATGTACTTTTTCTCAGGAAAGTAGTTGCTGGAGACAACGTACAGAAGGCGAAGCAACCTTTAAGGTAAGGACTGGAGAGGTTGTTTTGGCTAAAGCAGTGGAAGATATAAAGTTATTTATTGGAGATAGACACATTTTACTTGAAAATTTTTATTACATTCCTTTTATGAAAAGGAATTTAATTTCTATCTCATGTTTGCTAGAACAAAATTACAAAGTTTCTTTTAAATATAATGAAATGTTCATTATCTCAAAAGGTAATATAATATGTTCTGAAAATCTAGAGAATAACTTATAAGTGTTAAAACCGACTGAGGTAAAAACCGTTTTAAATATAGAGATGTTTAAAATAGCTGAAACTCATCATAAGAAAAGGAAAATTTCTCCAAATGGCTATCTTTGGCACCTAAGACTAGGTCACATTAATCTTATTAGGATTGAGAGATTGGTTAAGAGTGGACTTCTAAACCAGTTAGAAGATAACTCTTTACCGCCATGTGAATCTTGTCTTGAGGGTAAGATGACCAAAAGATCTTTTATTGGAAAATGTCTTAAAACCAAAGAACCCTTAAAGCTAGTACATCAGACCTTTGTGATCCGATGAATGTTAAAGCAAGAGGAGGGTATGAATATTTCATCAGCAACATTGATGATAATTCAAGGTATGGCTACATTTACCTAATACATCATAAGTCCAACACACTCAAAAAGTTAAAGGAATATAAGACAGAGGTTGAGAACCAATTAGGTAAAAAGATTAAAACACTTCGATCAAATCAAGGTGGTGAGTACATGGACTTAAAATTCCAGGTATAGAGCACGAAATTCAATCACAACCCCTAGCACCTGGCACACCCTAACAAAATGGTGTTGCGGAAAGGAGAAATAGAACCATGTTGGACATGGTTCATTCTATGATGAGTTATGATTAGTTTCCAAGTTCTTTTTGGAGTCACGCAGTAGGGACTGCGGTGTATATATTGAACATGTTTCCCTCGAAAAGTGTTTTAGAAACACCTTACGAGTTATAGAGAGGACGTAAAATCCAAAGAAGCTGGAATGCTATTCAATGGTATGCCAAAGAGACAAAATGTGGTTTCTTTTGATCCTCAGGAAGATAAAGTATTTATGTCGAAAAATGCAACATTTCTAGAGGAAGACCATATTAAAAATCATCAACCTCGCAGTAAGCTAGTATTAAGAAAGATAAATAGAGAAACTACAGATAAATCAACAAGAGTTGTTGATCAAGCAGGTCTTTGAACAAGAGTTATTGATGGAACTGGTACTTCACATCCTTCTCAAGAGTTCAAAATGCCTCGACATAGTGGGAGGTTGTGCAACAGCCTAACTGATTCATGGGTTTAACTGAAACTCAGTTCGTCATACTTGATGATGGCTTAGAGGATCCATTAACTTTTAAACAGATAAAGACTAGTGGATAAAAGCCATGGACCTCAAAATGGAGTCAATGTACTTCATTTAAGTCTGAGATCTTATAGATCAACCAAAAGGGGTAAAACCCATTGGTTGCAAATGGATCTACAAGAGAAAATGAGACCAAGCTAGTAAGGTACAAACCTATAAAGCTAGACTCTTGGAAAAAGGGTTTACCCAAAGAGAGGGGGGTGGACTATGAAGAAACCTTCTCTCTGGTTGCCATGATCAAGTCGTTCAGGATACTTTTATCCATTGCCACTTCTTATGATTATGAAATCTGACAAATGGATGTCAAGAAAATATTTTTGAATGGCTATCTTGAAGTGAGTATCTATATGTCTCAACTTGAGGGGTTTATTGCACAGAATCAAGAGCAAACGGTTTGCAAACTTAATAGACTCTTTAATGGGCTAAAACAAGTCTCTCGATCCTGTAACATGAGATTTAATACTTCAATCAAATCTTATGACTTTAAACAGAATGTTGACGAATCTTGTGTTTACAAGAAGATAGTCAACAAAACTGTAGCTTCTATGGTTCTATATGTTGATGATATTCTACTCTTGCTGACATTAAGATATGACTAGCCATGAAATTCCAAATGAAGGATTTGGGAGATGCACAATATGTTATTGGGATCTGAAATCATTCGGAACTGCAAGAACACAACGATAGCCTTCTCTTAGGCATCTTATATAGACTTGATGTTGTCTCGATATAAAATGCAAGATTCCAAGAAAGGTATGTTGCCTTTCAGGCATGGAATTTATCTGTCTAAGGAACAGTGTCCTAAGACGCCTCAAGAGGTTGAAGTTATGAAATGAATTCCATATGCATCGGCAGTAGGGAGTTTAATGTATGCCATGTTGTGTACTTATACTGAAATATGCTATGTAGTTGGAATTGTCAGCAGATATTAATCCAATCCTGGATATGATCATATGACTGTCGTTAAAAACATCCTCAAGTATCTTCGGAGAAGGGGGATTATATGCTCGTGTATGGTGCTAAGGATCTGATCCTTATTGGATACACTGATTCTGACTTACAGACCGATATAGATTCTAGAAAATCTACTTCGGGTCAGTATTCACTCTGAATGGAGGAGTTATAGTGTGAAGAAGTATCAAGCAAAGTTGTATTGCTGACTCCACCATAGAAGCTGAGTATTTACACCAAGGATACATGATTTTCATGCAGATTGACTCTAAAGACAACTTGGCTGATCCAATTACAAAGGCCCTCTCGACTAAAATGTTCGAGGGTCACCTAGTGGGACTAGGACAGCGAAATAGATAAAACTAGGGCTAGTGGGAGAAGTACTGGGTATCTGATGCCCTAGTTTATTGTATTTATTCTTTAATTACTAAACATTGTATATATATTTGTATATATATGTAAAATCCACGAGTGTTTTAGTCCAAGTGGGAGTTTTTTGGGGTTGTACGTCCTAAATCTCACAGTTTGTAATGTTAAACGTATTCTATTATCAATAAAGATGTTATTGACGTTTATTCAATAAAACTGTTATTGAATATGTGAATTGCACTTGTAAAGTCTAAATCCAATAAACTAAAGATCCATGGCTATTGAATGAATACATGAACTTTATATGGATATGTAAGAGTGAATCAAGTTCAGTAAATAGCTAAAATAGTCTATAGTATATAAATTAGGTTGGGTACCTTATTCTAGTAACACTATTGGATGCGGCTCACTCTGTAGTTGTTACAATTTGTTGTAAAGTGCTACAAATGAAGTAATTATGATTCATTCATGTATTGATATAAGGAGCGGGGGCGTCCTATGCAATGAGTTTGCATACGATGGGACCAAGAATTAAGTCACTCTTACTTTAGAACACTATTTACTATTTAAGACTGACTATTACAAAGCGATGACCTAGGTAACTTGACCTTAATCCTGAGCTAACTATGAACTCCTGTTTATTCGGGATTATCCTTAGATTTGCTTGGGTGAGGGTTAGCTCAACAGCACCAGTTTAATAAGCCTCCCATTTCAGAGGTAAGACTAGGTAGATAGTTGGGGACATAGGGTGCAAGACGAAATTCACTCCTACCCGTTTTTAGGGAGAGTAGAGATGTTGTTCCCTTAAGTACTGACTCTGGGTCTTGAACAAGGAGTCGCACCCTCTCATTGGCCAGAGAGGGACTCGGTTTAGTGATTGGATCACAAACCAATTATTCATTAGAGGATCAGTGGGACTTAAGCAGCAAGATGTAATATTGGGGGTAAAACAACTTTTAACCCAATCATTATTACGAACAACCTGTGAAGGGTTAACTTACTAATCATAGTTATATTGAGTTAACATAATATATATAAGGTGAGAGGAGTGCCACTACTGGGCTTTAGTGGAGTGACTCGGTAGTTAACGAATGGTGGTTAATTAGCTTGAAGAGTTTAGCCAGTTAATCGCGGATCGTTGTAGCCCACGTTCTATAGGTTCATGAGATCCCCCTACTAGCTCATATCGGACTAAACCTTCAGTTTTTGGAGCAAAGCGTTAAATATATATGATATATTTAACCCAATGTTTAATTGTGAAATAAACATAAAGAGAGAGAAAATAGGAGATATTTAGATGAGATTTAAATATCAAGATTATGAATAGAGATTCATAAAAATTGGGATAAGTGTTGGATTTAATATTAAATAAAATTAATTAAATTATTTAATCAATTATTTAATATTAATTTAATTTTAAAATTGGTTATTAGAATTAATTTTGGAATTAAATGAACCGGTAAAAATTGCATTAAAAGTCAAATTGTTGACTAGGTAAAAAATGCAATGGAAGTCAAATTATTGACTTTTGATTTTTGAAAGTCAAAACGTCAAATTTGTTGACTTTGGACTTCGAAAGTCAAACTTTGACCAATTTAGTGGAAAGATCCAACATTTGTGAGTGGGAAATACCAACTTTTGCATGGCTAAATGTTGTCTTCATTTGAAGACACTTCTCCTACTAAATCCCACTTTGAGTTAGTGGATTTTTTAGTGTCAAATTCTCATCAAACTCAAAGTTGCATATTTGCATGTAATGGTCTTTAAAAGGGAGTGTTTATTGTTTTTTAAGAACTCTTGGCCATAGTGGGTTTTGATAAGATTATATGATAATCTCATCCCTTTTTTTCTCTCAAAGTTTTAGCTTTTTTCCTCTCCAAATTAATCACTCACCGGATTCCACCATCCCATTCTAAGGATGGGGAATAGTCTGGAAGACTCTCGTGGTGGTCTATGAACCATTCGTGAGGAGATTGGAGCTGATTTGGAGAAGATTAAAAAATTACAAAGGTGATATTCTTTTCCCCTTTTACTTGTTTGATTGCATGCATGCTTATCTTTGTAATTAACCTAATTATAGTACTTTAGATCAAATTTTCTTTCGCCATGCATGTGTTTGTTTCAATAATTAACTAATATTTGTTAATTGTGGGTACACTCTAATAAAGACCCATAGTTGCACTCTTCTCATTGCAGATATATTTTGTGTCCATGGATATAGACCAATAACGGCAAGTTAGTCATTTACGAGTGTTCGTAACACCAGTTGGGTCCAATTATTATTCTACCATTGGATTACCTCTGTATCCTTAAGTACTAGTGATTCTCTAATAAACAACTTTTTTATGGTCTAAGCATTAAACAAAAACCTCTCTCGGGCCAGTGAGAGAGTACATGTCCTGGAGACACCATTTAAGGGTACATTAATCTACTTACCCTAAAGTTGAGAAGGAGTGAAAATTATTTTGTATTATTATGTTCCTAGCTTTCCACTTGGTCTTGTCCCCAAAATGGTAGACTTATTGAGTTGGCGAACTGGCTACTTTCACCCATACAAATAAAAGGATAATCTCTCGTGAACAAGAGTTCATAGGATTAATACTAAGTTGCCTAGGTCATCCAATTGAAATAGAAACCTAACTAGTCAACGAAGTTACATCTAGTGGTTACTATTTCGCGGTCCGGTCTTATGCAAACTCATTGCATAGGATACCTCCACTTGCATGTCGCCTACACAAATGCGTTGGATCATTGTGTTTGTATCAAATACAAAGTGGATCGTATCCATAGTGTCATCAAGATAAGGTACCCAACCTTATCCCTATACTGCAGACTCTTTAGGTTGTATTTTAAACATTGATCCCTGTATGTCTCCACATGCCATTCAAGACTCATAAGATAGCCTAGGATGTTAGTTTATTGGATTTAAGGTTATTAAGACAAAATGAATAAATTACAATTAATAACACTTATTGAAATAACATCGATAACTCTTTATTGATGACAGTAAATTATTCACATTTACTAGCTACAAGGTTTAGGACCTAAAACCCAACAAGAGAGAGAGAGAGAGAAGAGGGAGATAGTGGAGCACAAGAGAGAGGAAAGCGATCTGAAAGAAAGGGAGGAGAGTAATCTGTGAGAGAATGAAGAGAGAGGGGAGCAAGATTGACCATTCCACATATGTGCAAGGGTTTCATTTTGGTAATTTCACCCAGTGTTGATGTTAGAAAAAGGTAAAAAACCTTCATTTTTTAAAAAGCGAGGCAAATCCCATTTTCTCCTCTTAACTTGGGTCATACATACAGAAACCCCAACAATAACTCCCAAACATATGCACTACTTTTATAAATTTGGTTGTATATTCATCGAACTGAAAACTCTATGGTGAAGTTGTAACAAACCCATAACACTTATAAATGGTTTGTGCATTGTTTCTAACATATTTTCAATAGGAAATTAACTTAACTTATAAGATGAATCATTATATGAGGTGTAATATGAACGTCTCGCGATTTTTTTAGTTCGATAAGGGGCAAAGATATATATTAATATTGAAAGTTGAAAACGTTAAGATTGCTAATGTCTAGCATGCATGTGTTATATTGAAGTTGACATAAATATCAAGTTATTTTGAAATATGGTTTAATTAATAAATGTATTTGTATTTATACTTTTTTAGTACAAAGATTCGAATTCTCTTTTTCAATAACACATACTTCATCTAAGTTGACCGTGTTAATTTAATTTAAATGTAATATTATCATTATTGTGGTCAATGTAAATTATCTATTCTTTAATTTTTTAGGCGAACTTGGTTATCTCATAAATAGTTTTCTTTCTCTATCAAGAAGACTTAATCAAGTTCCAAAGGAAGACCAAAAGAAAAAAACACAATCGAGATCAACATCATAGATCAAGGTATGTCATTTTAATTCATATTATTGTGAAAAACATCTAGTTCAAAAGTGTTGGCATTTTTAGAAAATTGCCGATTTTGACTCAATTTTTTTATCCAATTCAAAAGTAACGTCATTTTTAAAATCTACTTTTGTTAACATCTTTTCCATCTTTTCACATTTTAAGTGGGGGACTTATCGAAGGAACTGTGAAATTAGGTAACGGAAGTGAGGATTGACCCAATTTTAAATTTTTCACGGAATACAAATTTTACAAAACCTAAACAAAAAGTTATGCATTAACTAAAAAATTTACAGCATGCATTTAACGAAGAAAAGGTAGAAGAAATCATACCTTTGATGAATCAAAATTTTCTTCACGAGATCCCCTTCTCCACGAATGATCAACCACAGTTCAAAAAGCCAAGACACCACCACAAGTGAGACCTCTATATTCTATTCTAAGATGAGAATCTCTCATGAGTTTGTGAGCTCTAAGATTTAGGAAGAGGGAAGAAAATAATTTTTTGAGAGAGGAAGGGAGGATTATGGAAAAATTCTAGTGATCGTTTTTTCTTGGGAGAGTCTGTGAAGAAGATGATGGATGAAACGAAAAAATCATCTTGTGTGAAAAAACCTCCCACTTCCACATTGATTGAGAGAATTAAGGAGAGGGAATTGTAACTCTCCCCCTTTAATTTGAAATTTAAAATTTTAAAAAATACGAGGGTTGTTTTCATTTGAAAGGAAAAGCCCCTTGTATAGGATTCGATTCATTTTCATAATAAACAAAAACATTAAAAGGAACGAGGGGAAGAATCTACGAGGAATCCATAACATCAAATCGTGAATCTTCGAGCTAGAACTAATGCTCGCTCAACGGATCAAAGGTACGCCGGGGATAACAGGCTGATGACTCCCAAGAGCTCTTATCGACGGAGTCGTTTAGAAGAAAGAATCGTTTGTTCTTTTAGTCATATATATATATATATATATTGTTAGGAATGTCCTAATACTCGCAGTTCGTAGATATTGAAAACATATTCTATTTACTAATAAAAGTATTATTGAGTATTTTATTAAATAAATTATTATGATATTGCATTTCATTATAAATCCAATAAAAATTTTATGGCTATAATATGAATACTTTAACTTATGTGGCTACATAAAAGTGGATCAAGTTTAAGTATATAACCAAAATGGTCTATAAGTATATGGATGAGATTGGGTACCTCATCTTGGTTACACTATTGGATGCGGCCCATTTTGTATACTGATACAAATGATGTGATCCTAAAATCATTCATGTGGAGATATGTGAGTAGAGGCATCCTATGCCATGAGTTCCATAAGACCGGACATTGAAATAGTCATTTTTCTTTATAACGACCGTTTACGGTTAAAACTGACTATTTCAAAATTTAATGACCTAGGGTAACTCGATCTTAATCCTGAGCTAACTATGAACTCTTGTTTATTCAGGAGTATTCTTTGATCTGCATAGGTGAGAGTAGTCCAATAATACTGCTTAATGAGCCTCCCATTTTGAGGATAAGACTGGATAGATAGCTGGAGACATAGTTTTGCAAGATGGAATTCACTCTTACCTAAATTAGGGTTAGTCGATAGGTTGTTTTCTTAAGTGCTGATTCTTGGTCTTGAATAATAGGGTCTTGCCCTCTCATGATCGAGAGGGTTATGGTTTATTAGTTAGACTATAAACCAAATTGTTCAATAGAAGACTAGTGGAAGCTTGATAACTGAAAGAAATGCCAGTTATTATAAGTCTTTTATTTAGAATTATGAAGGCTAACAAGTAGAAAACGCGGTGATAATACTTAGAAATTGTGAAAAATTGAATTTTGCGTCGATTAGAACCTAAATCCTCACTGACCCAAATACTATGCATTACTCCTTGCCAAATTGTCTATCTTTTTAGCTATCACAGGAATCAAACGCATGTGTTGGAAATAAGCACTCACAATCAAACCCATGCGCTGAAGCCAGACGAACGCAAAGACAAAGACATGTGCTGAAAACCTAGTTATTGCATAGACGAATGCATGCGGTGATCGCATATGCCCATCGCATGGAAGTTGCGGTGATTGAATGCGTCCAACGCATGGAAGTTGCAGTGATCGAATGCGTCCATCGCATGGAAGTTGCTGTGATAAAATGCTCCTATCACATGAAAGTTGCGGTGATCAATTGGAAATTACGGCCACGGAGTGACAACCACAATAGAAGGACGATCGCAAGATGGGTAGAACGTGTTGATACTTCAGTTGAATCAAGCTCGGATGCATACCTTGGGAGTATCAACAAGATAAGACGATGTGACATTGCCCATATTGTGACAAAGGCAACAGTGAGACATAACGCAATCATGATAGCTGTCTACATTTAAACCCTATAAATAGCACATTCGACCTTCATTTCAAAGCATCCGAACTGCTGCCTCAAGACAGAGGTTTGCGATCACAGATGAGAGCTTGAGCAAGATTTTCAGTGAGAATTTTTCACCTCCATAAACCAGACCGAGTGACGACCGGAGCTTTTGCCGGAGATAGAGCTCAAGAGAGACATCTCCACCATTCATCCATGGCACCACCAGCAGCCTTGACGCAGAGTCCTTCATTTCTCTTCTAACCTCTGTATTGTATTACATTTTAGCTTAATATATTAAGACATTTTGTAATCAATGCATCTCTTGATTCCTTCAATGCCATCTTCTTCATCATCTTTATCTCTATCATTGTTTGTCTTTAGCATTTAATTATCAAAGGCGATCGCATACTTAATCGTGTAGCAACGCTTGTTTATGGGTTGTTGTAATGCTTGTCTAAAATAGCCGCGTCTAAGTGCCTGAGAAGGTAAGATATGGAATGCACTAAAGCAAAGTATGCATTGTTCTTATAGATAGGCACAATCTTATGTTCGACGCAACCATGCACTATAGAGATATAGTCATGTGGCTGACCACCGAGAGGTGCGATCCGTTAGTGTGACGAGCTGGGATTACTCGGGCGATTTAAGATAATAAAAATTACCATGCGTTAATGGTTGTTGTGCATCTCTCTATTCTCATCGCAAGTCTTCTATTGTTCAGTCTGTTTAGATAGGAGTAGGAGTAGTGTGTAAATCCATTAAACTTCTTCTTTTTATTTTTATTCATCGCCTCAAATGCATTGCTTCACAAATATTATTAAGTGACAAGTCCCTGTGTTCGACCTCAGATTACCCGAGAAACTTGCGTTCGCGTTATACTTGGTGTGAGCGTAAGAAAACTTGTGATAGGAATGCGTGGTCATTGCATATTAGATTAACGCATTTTCATTCTGACGCATGACCTTAGACACATGGGCGTAAACGCATAGCTTAAGCCATGTCTAACGCATGATTTCATGTACAACCCTTTCTGTCCCTAATTTTCCTTCCAACAAGTTTTTGGCACCGTTGCCGAGGGCTTGGCAGCTAATGTTTTGTGAAGTTTTCTATTTTCGCAGGCACCCTTTCAATCTTAGGCGTATTGTAGATTTTACAACCAAGTTGCAAACATTATTTGAAGTATAGGCGATGTGTTGAAAGTCAAATATTGACCCCAAGATGGAAAAGCTATATGTCGCATGAGCTATAAGTAGTCTTAGGCGCATTTCAACCATCATGCATCCAACAATTGCTGGAAACTCCAATGGTCAGAGCGAACTCCTTGACCCAAGCAGTTGAGAACCATCTCCTGCATGGGAGACTCCTTGCGATGACAACACACCAATTTCTCCAGGGACGTCTTCTACTCTATCTTTACCTTGAATTCTTAGTTTAGTTTATTTTTATTGTTATTTTGGATATACGGTTGCTTCCTTGGTTGTGGTGCATTTGCTCCTTGTAGGTGCGACAATAACTCTGCTCGGTGTGCAGCTACAATGGAAGAATCCTCCACATCCTTCAACGCATGGCTTCAATTGCATGAATTCCAACGCATTGTCGCATTCGTTATTCTATTTAAGGTTCTGTTCTTGTTATCTTTTATGCCTTATCCTTTTGAAATTCTCCTTGTCTAATTGCAGTCCTTTGCGATGCATCTATGATGGTATAAATAATTCACCGCATCCGCTAACTACACATCGCAAGGCTCTCCTTACTTTTAATAGCTTCTTCAATTTTTGAAAGTCTTAAGTTTTATTACGTGCAAACATTTGTTCAAACGTTTGTTAACAAATTCCTGTGAGTTTGCTTTTAGCTTGCGGTGAGAACGCTACCAACCTTTAAGTTTGAGGGTGGCAGCGGTCTCGAAGAATTGCGTTGATTACATTGCAATCATTTCTATCATAAAATAAATAAATAAAAATTTGAGAATAACAGCTCCACTGTCAACAAAATGGGGAAACCCATGTTGATAAGAGTTAAGTTGTGAAAGACATTTACCCGTAGTTGGATGTCTGAATGACACCCGTGGGGGCAAGCCAAAACGAAGGTAAAATGTCAGGATCAACGCAAAAGCGCAACTCCTCTATCTGGAGCAAGCCAAATTAAGCAAGACAAGAGTTGAGTTGAATATGGAACGCAACCGAAGTTGGATGCCCGCATGACACACGTGGGGGTAAGCCAAAACGAAGAGCGTAACCAGGTTTAACGCCGCATTCAAATAAGTAATCGCAGAAGCTTGAATTGTTTTGAACGAATGCATTCTCATGAGCTGAATGCAAAGTTACGGAGAATGAATAAAAAGTTTTTTGAGCAAAGTCTTGCCGAATTTAACTTAGAAAACATTTCTTTGAAGAAGCAGCCGAAGTGGAGGAGAGCATTGCGTCCATGGTTAGAGGTACGAGTAAATTATATTCTGAGAAGCTAGTCATCGCAAAGAGACGCCGGAAGATGAGGTAATAATTTATTGAGTATAACGCATGCTTGAGGACAAGCATGATTCTAAGTTTGGGGGTGTGATAACTGGCAAAAATGCCAGTTATTATAAGCCTTTTATTAGAATTATGAGGGCTAACAAGTAGAAAACGCGATGATAATACTTAGAATTTGTGAAAAATTGAGTTTTGCGTCGATTAGCACCTAAATCCTCATTGGCCCCAATATTATGCATTACTCCGTGCCAAAGTGTCTATTTTTGTAGCTATCGCAGGAATCAAACGCATGCGTTGGAAATAAGCACTCGCAATCAAACGCATGCGCTGAAGCCAGGCGAACGAAAAGATAAACGCATGCATTGAAAATCGAGTTATTGTATAGATAAATGCATGCGGTGATCGCATGTGCCATCACATGGAAGTTGCGGTGATCGAATGCGTCCATTGTATGGAAGTTGTGGTGATTGAATGCGTCCATCGCATGGAAGTTGTGGTGATTGAATGCGCCCATTGCATGGAAGTTGCAGTGNTCGCAATCAAACGCATGCGCTGAAGCCAGGCGAACGAAAAGATAAACGCATGCATTGAAAATCGAGTTATTGTATAGATAAATGCATGCGGTGATTGCATGAAAGTTGCGATGATCAAGCGAATGCGGTGATCAATTGGAAATTGCGGCCACAGAGTGACAACCATAATAGAAGAACGATCACAAGATGGGTAAAACGCGTTGATACTTCAGCTGAATCAAGCTCGGACGCATACCTTGGGAGTATCAACAAGATAAGACGATGTGACATTGCCCATACAGTCATAAAGACAGCAGTGAGACATAACACAATCATGATAGCTGTCGACGTTTAAACCCTATAAATAGCCCCTTCAACCTTCATTTCAAAGCATCCGAACTTCTGCCTCAAGGCAGAGGTTTGCGATCACAGATGAAAGCTTGAGCAATATTTTCAGTAAGAATTCTTCACCTCCACAAACCAGACCGAGTGATGACCAGAGCTTTCGCTGGATATAGAGCTCGAGAGAGACATCTCCACCATTCATCCATGGCACCACCGGCAGCCTTGACACAGAGTCCTTCATTTCTCTTCTAACCTCTGTATTGTATTACATTTTAGCTTATGATATTAAGACATTTTGTAATCAATGCATCTCTTGATTCCTTCAATGCCATCTTCTTCATCATCTTTATCTTTATCAAAGGAAATCGCATACTTAATCGTGTAGCCTAGAGATAGGACGCATGTAGCAACCCACCGAGAGGTGTGCGTTGTGCAAGTATAGTGAGTTAATCCTCTTTGCTTGGTGAAAGGCTATAGCAACGCTTGTCTATGGGTTGTTGCAACGCTTGTCTATAGGAACGTGTGGTCATTGCATAATAGAATAACGCATTTTCATTCCGACACATGACCTCAGACACATGGACATAAACACATAGCTTAAGCCATGTCTAACGCATGATTGCATGTACAACCCCATCCATCCCTAATTTTCCTTCCAACAGAGCTTATGGAGCAAGATATATTTACAAGAGTAAAACGGTAATTTTGACCTAGCTGTAAATACGAACAACCTGTAAAGGATTAACTTGCTGATTATGGTTAAAATGGATAGAAATATATCTAGTGAGGAGAGTGCAACTATCGAGCTATAGTGGTGTGACTCGATAGTTAACGAATATTGATTAATTTGGTTTAAAGAGTTTAGCCAATTAATCTCAAATCTTTGGAGCTCATGAAAATTATCTTGGATTAGTAGATTTGAAATGTTTAGATTCGTAATTAGGGTTTTTGAATTTGAAGTGTTCATAATCAATTAGGGTTTTCATTAACTATATTAGATACAGATAAAACGTTTAATTTAGTTGAAATTAAATGAAATTAGAGAATCTAATATATTTAAAATATTGATTTAATTAATGAATTACATGAATAGGATTAATGTATTAATTAGGTGCTTAATTGATTTAATATTTGATATTAAATTATTATTATTATTGAAATTAATTAATTAAATTTGTTTAATTATTTATTTAAATAAATCATTTTCAAAATTTGAAATTCAGAATTGAATTTAATTAAAACTGATTTTATGAAAATCAATTTGAATTTATTGTTTTGAAAATGATTTTTTAATAGAAAATTAGATAGTGGATTAATCCATCTTAATATTTTCCTTATTTACTTTTTTTTTTAATAATCTTTATTAAGATAGATTTTAACCTCCATATGAAGACTATGGAACTATACTCTACTGTGGCGATTATCACCAATATCGCCTCCGCCTAATCTGAAAGCATCGTTTGATGATCCGATGTGTAGGTTCTTCACCGATGAAACCAGACTTGCAAAAGACCCCTTATGTGATCAAGAAATTTAGTTATTGGCAATGTTCTATCATCCTTGAATACAACGTTCAAACTCTCAGCCATTATAATAGGAAACTGATCGAACCTTCGTCTACATTGAAATGCATTGGCCCACTTTTCAAATCCAATTTCCTCCAAGTATTGAGCTACTCCTCTGATTAGGATAATTTTGGCTCAATGTACTTGAAAAGTAGTCTCACGGGGTGATTTTGCGGCTAGGAAGAAATCAGAAAGGAGGATGTTTTTCCTGAAATTCTTAAGTAGGTTTATGTTAGATTCAGGAAGCAAGCAGTGGAAAACAAGATCATTAAGCATTCTAATTCATTAATTTTGGCTTCAAACTAAGCATGCTCATAAATTAAAAATAGAGTTTCAACACTAACCTTTGAAGTACTTTTGATTCATGATCTTCAGCTTCAATCTCCTTCGTCTTTGGCTGTGAACCACTGCAAGGTCTTCCCTACTATTCTCTTGGAGTCTTAGATTGAGTTGTGGGACTCAAATCAAGCTTGAATTGAAGGGAATTGAAGAGGAGGTTACAAGTTGTACACAGTGTGATGAACACTTCTTCATATACAAATTCTCAGCCTTCGGCAACCATTGCTTTGCTCATTCCACTCAAAATTCTAGATTTATATTACATGAATTTCATGCAATTAACAATGTTCATGAATCACAGCTCATGCTTGAGTAGTTGAGTTGAAGAAGAATGGAATTGGGTGTGAGCTACTAGAAAAAAAAGTGGAAAATTCCTACTTTCCCAATTTTTTTCATTTTCCAATTTTTCTTTTATTTAAATTTTGATTTCCAAAATCAAAATTCATTTCAATTAAAAAAATGGAATTTTATTAATTTTACAAAATTAATTCAATAATTAATTTTCTAATAAAATTAATAAATTAATTAAACTATTTAATTTTATTAATTTAATATCAAATATTAAATTAATTCGCCACCAATTCCATTACCATGAATCTTTATTCTTGAATTTAATATTTAAATATATTTAAATATTAATCGATTCTCCAATTCCATTTAATTCTGAAATTAAACGTGTATTTATATCACATATAATTACTAGTTCCCTTAATTTTAATTTGAATGTTTCAAATCAACTTATCATGCTACTCTAAGACTAATCCATTTGTGTGCTAGTAGGGGGACTTAGTGAACCTACAGATTATGGGCTCTAATGATCTGAGATTAATTGGGTAAACTTTTTATGCCGAATTAACCCCCATTCGTTAACTATTGAGTCACTCCATTAAAGTCCATAGTTGCACTTCCCTCACTGTAGATATATTGTGTCCACTCGATATAACCATGATTAAAGAGTTAACCCGTCACAGGTTGTTCGTAATAACGGCTGGGTTAAAAGACTGTTTTACCCCTGAGATGACCTCTTATTTCCTAAGTCCCATTGATCCTCTAATGAACAATTGGTTTGTGATCCAATCATCAAACCTAGTCCCTCTCGGGCCAATGAGAAGGTGGGGCCCCATGTTCAAGATTCGGAGTCAGCACTTAAGGCAAAAACCTCTCCACTATTCCTGAAAGTCGGTAGGAGTGAATTTCATCTTGCACCTTATGTCTCCAGCTATCTACTCGATCTTACCCCTGAAATGGGAGGCTTATTAAGCTAGCGCTATTGAGCCAACCCTCACCTATGCAAATCTAAGGATAATCCCGAATAAACAGGAGTTCATAGTTAGCTTAGGATTAAGGTAAAATTACCTAGGTCATCGTTTTGAAATAGTCAATCTTGAATAGTAAACAGCATTATAAAGTAAGAGTGACTTATTTCGTGGTCTGATCTTGTGCAAACTCATTGCACAGGACGCCCCCATTCCTCATGTCATGACATGTACAAATTAGGATCACTTCATCTATAGCACTTTATTACTCCTTGTAACAACTACAAAGTAGGCCGCATCCGATAGTGTTATCAGAATAAGGTACCCAACTTTATTCATATACTATAGATCATTTTGACTATTTACTCGAACGTGATCCACTTTTATGTCTTCACATAAAGTTCAAGTACTCATATAATAGTCCTGGATCTTTTTAGTTTATAATGAGTTTATTGTTTACAAACCATGAGTATTAGGACATAAAACCCAACAAACTTCCACTTGGACTAAACTTCAGTGGTAAAAAATATATGAATATATAATACTGAGTTTTTGAGTTTCCAGAGAAATACAATAAACTAGGAAATCACATACCCATGGTTTGCCTTTAGGTATCATATACCCATGGGTTTTTCTCCCACTCGCCCTTGGTTATATACCTTGTTGTCCTAATCTTACTAGGTGATTCTTGAACACTTTAGCCGATAGAATCGCTGTAAACATGTTAGTATACAACAGACTTCTTATTAAACTATGCATCTTATTTTCACAACTCTGGTTTCTCGATAATATCACCAAGACTTGATGACTTGAGTTTCCATTAAACCCAAATAATGGCTAGGCTATCATACATTCTTCCCACTACATCGAGGTACCCTCAACTCTGTGA
This sequence comes from Benincasa hispida, assembly GCF_009727055.1. Taxonomy (NCBI): domain Eukaryota; kingdom Viridiplantae; phylum Streptophyta; class Magnoliopsida; order Cucurbitales; family Cucurbitaceae; genus Benincasa; species Benincasa hispida. Next base: position 31,085,624 of record NC_052360.1, read on the forward strand.
GTAAGGTATCTGACCTGCCCAAACAACTTTTGTTTACAGGGTCAACTTTAATCAATAACTCTTATTGATATACACTTGCTTTTATGGAAACTAAATAATACATGGTGATCTTGTATACTTTTATAGGAAAATTTTAGTATTTTTCAATACAAGCACTTGATTTTTATTTTACATGAAAAGTATACTACTTTTTGGATTGCCTATAAATAGGCATGCTATTTGAACAGTATTCCAATACTTAAGGTTTTAACACTAACATATGTGCCGATTTCTTTCAGATTTCTGAACTATGTAAATATCTTTTACATATCATAAGCAACTTTTATGAGTTTTCCACATCTCATATGGAGATTAAGAAAATACCTTAAAATTTGGAATGATGTTCAAAACAATTAAGGCAATGAGGTGTAGAGAGTTTTCACTGAATTTCATGTTCTATTAAAATAGCCTTTGAAATCTCAAACTTTCTATACTCTTTACTTTGATCCAATCAAGTATTTCGGATTTCATTTTACCTAATAAGTTTTATACACTTTGAACCTTTCAATTGTTCTAAACTTTTTACTTAGGTCAAATAACTCTTTGACTTGTTCATTTGTAGCCGTTTAAATATCTGAATATTTGTAAATGGTTTTTAACTTGGTTGGTTCTAACAGAAATTTCTTTACAGTAGAACAAATATAACTTTTTCTAATAAACATTTAATTTATAACAAAAGTTTATACACATTATGTTTCTAACAAAGGATAAAAGAACTTTCATTATAGTAATAAAAGTAAACAAGTTTATCTTCTAATAGAAACTGCATCTTCCATTGGTTGTTCTGAGAAATACTCCCTTGTTCAAAACTTAGAGTTTACAAGGAACTAGTTTCCTTGTCTTGCTTTCTCTGCTCTTTTCTCTGCAAGGTATTGTGGGTAGTTTCTCTTCCAGTACCCTTCTTCACTGCAGTGGAAATATTTTCCTGTATCTGCAGCATTCGTCTTGCCTTTTCTGCCAGTAGGTTTCTTTTTCCCTTTCCCTTTGTTCTTCTTTTCTGGAATACTCTTATTCTTTGAAGAATAAGCAATATCAAGCTTTTTAGAGGTCGATCCTCTTTTCTCAACAGTAGTAACATTTACTTCTGATTCTAGTTCTTTAGCCCTCATCATGGTCTGGTAAACTTGTAGCTCATTGAGAAGCGTAGTCAAGTTATACTCTATTTTATTCATCAACGCGTTTGTACAGAACTGCAAGAAATTATTCGGAAGAGATTCAAGAATAAAACCAACTTGACTCTTCTCATCAACGACAATACCGTTACATCTGCCACGTTGAAATGGACCATCATGTCCAGGACATGTTCTCTAACAGAGGCCCATTTTTTTCATACGGTAGTTGTAAACGTATTTGATAGCATCATGCCTCAGGGAGAAGAACGGTTGTCCAAACATCCCACGCAGAGATTCCACAATCTCTTTGGCAGTACTCATGCTCTCAAGTTTCTTGGCCAATATATCAGATATGCTAGCAAGGATATAGGCATAAGCTTTTTCGTTAGCCCTGATCCATCTATCGCATGCATCCCGAACATTTCAGTTTGTATTTAAGCTTGGAATGGGAGGACACTCCTTTGTTAAAATGAACCGTAAGTCATCTATCACCAGTATAGTATTTAGGTTTGATTTCCACGTAGCATAGTTATCCCCGATAAGTTTATCAGAAGCCAATAGTTGTACTAAAGAACTCGTCATTCTGAAAATATAAACAAATTTTATTAGAGAATTTTTTTTGAACCCAATCATGTTTTAGAAAAATAATAATGTACTCAAAATTATCATTATTTTTGTAATGAAACTGTAGAAAGACATTCTTGAATAAATACTATCCCCAGAATAACTCATATTCCAATAGTCATTTAGCTACTGTTTTTTGTCAGAACTTACTAACACATTAGTAATTCTGTAAATGTAACCCTCCATTTTCAGACCTCAAAGGTCGGCCCTAACGATGCTACCGAATTGGAAAGTCAAAGTTGAAAACGACCTAAGAAATCCTATCCATTTCTAGAGTTTGAATTATTCTGAATCCTATGTTACAACCCTCCGAGGGGATAGCATTCGCTAAATGACTAGCGAGGCCGACTTAAAGACGACAAGTAGGCGCAACATAGGAATCTCGCAGTCCAAACAAATGGAAGAGACCGCAGGACATGTTGACACATATCCTTCACCCACTCACTATGAAGTACTTCCCCCATTCACCTTGATATTGACCCATACAAACACTTTTCGATTAGAGGTCACTCCCAAGGTGACACAAAGCGTCATATGAATCTCACAGGGTGAAATTTGTAGGGACGTGAGAATTGAAAATCAATATATCATATATTTGATGTTACATTGAACAACTTTCTCTCATTCACCTTGATATTGACTCATGCAAATACTTTCTGAATAGAGGTCGCTCCCAGGGTGACACGAAGCATCGTATAAATGTCACGGTGTGAAACTCTTAGGATGTGAGAATGAAAATCAAAGTATCACTTTTGATTTTGCTGTGAATAACTTCCCCTATTCACCATAATCTCGATTCATGTACTCATTTTTCGAATGGAGGTCACTCCCAGGGTGACACGAAGTTAAATATGGATCGAGATTGTGAATTCTTAGGGATGCGAGAGCTAAAAATAACATATCATATACGTTATTAATCTCTCACTGAAGCATTCTAAAATCCAATTAAAGTGTTGTAATAACATATCATATATGTTATTAAACTCCCACTGAAGAGTCTTAACATTTGTTTAGGTATATCTTAACCCAGGTTTTTTCCAGCTAACGAAACAACCTAAGTCTAGGTTTTTATTCAAGTATAACGTTTATATTTGGATTTAACCTACGATGTCTAGGTGATAAACTAGTTTTAAAACCTCATAGTGCTCACGTATTGCTCATAAAACTGGTTAACAACACTCAATTATTTGGCTTAATCCCCAGGTAGGAGGTGTTTTGTAGACCTTCAACTTAAATACCCCAACTTTAGATAGGATTATATATCAGTTGAGTTTGTAACCATATTTTACAAGATGTTGACCTATTCCAACTTATTAAAACATGTGATTAACCTACGTAAGCATACAACTTATCTTTGTGATGGATTTTAAATGTTTAATCCAATGTTATAACAACTTACAAAATTTTAGACATGCTAAGCATCCATAACATACATCAAAGGTATTCAACATTTAATATAATATTTATATTAAAACATATGAAACCCTATACATGCATACTATATATTATAACACTTTATAACATACTTTCAATGCCTGTAGCATGCATCCTATGGTGGAATTTTAAATCTACATGCCATATTTTATGCACATACAAGATTTATTTAATTATAACATACATCACATGCATAAATAATTAAATACAAACTTATATGGTTTTCGTTTTGGCATTTTTAAGTAAGCAAAGGCCTAAATATTACAAAAATTAGTAAAAACCATCTCCAAAACACTTCTAGATTGCTTGAACCACCTTGAACCAGACCCGAACCCGAACTTCTGGATTACTCGTTTTGGCATTTTAAAGTAATCAAATGCCTAAATATTATATGTATTTGTTTATTGAATGAAAGAATAAAATAAAATAAAGTGTTTTTTAAAAAATTAAAATCCTTTTTTCTCCATTGTTCACGCGTGAGAAACCCCCCCCTTGAAATTTTGTTTCCCTTTCTCGATTTGAGCCACCCATCCCTTCGTCCCTTTAACCAGCCTCAGATGCTCACCGTTCCATCATCGATGACCGAAGCCAGATCGTGTCGCTCTGTCTCTCCTAGTCGTGCCACACAAGAAGCCACTACTCGCCGTCAGCCTTGATAGGTCTTTAAGAGAGATATATTTTCTACGGTAATTCCCTCAAAATTGTGTTGTTTGTTTACTTTTAATGCTCATTTTGTAGGTAAAATGATCCCAAGGACGATTCGTAGTCATTCCGAGAAATTGGGCAAACATGGATCAAGAATGACCAAGAAGTCGACAAAGTTTAAGAGAATTGGAGTAATTACCAAAATGCCATCATACCCAACGTCACAACCCTCTCAGAAGAGTCGAGCAATGCTTGAAGACAAAAGGCATTCATTTGTTGCAAAATAGGGCAGCGTTGCAGTACTCCAGATTTTAACGGCACTGTCTGTGCATGTCCGCCTTGCGCAACCTAGCAACGAGGGTAGCGTCACGACTCAAGCCCAATGCTTATTGGTCTTGTTATGATTTAGCGTTGCAATGCTATCCTAGCGTTGCGACGCTACCCTATGAATATAAATATCTTTTCTTTCATTTTTGCAAAGGAGGAAGCACAATTCTCATGGAGGCTGGGATTTCTCTCTGTATCATTTTTCTCTTTGGTAATTTTGTTTCCCATTTAGGTTAGATTTTTATTTCTTTTTTGGATTCTAAGCAACATTTTTGTAATTCTTCATGAATTTTCTTATGAATTTGTGAAGTAGTTATTGAATCTTGTGAAGTTATTGAATTTGCCTATGAATTTCTCTTTTTCTTTATCATTTGCAATCTGAATTGAGCATTCTTGAATATGTTTTTTTTAGTTCTTGAAGCATGTTAAATGATCTATATCTTGAACATGTATCGCCTAGATGCTTGGTTTTTTCGCAATCGTGATTGAATGTGTTGCTTTTGATGTATTCGATAGAATGTCTAGCCAACATTTACAAGAGGCAATAGTAATTGTGTATGTCGCTGTCGTTAAGTAGAATTAACGACATCTGTTTAGCTTCTGAACAACCCTCCATCGCCCAGCCTTCGCCACAGTCTCCACCGCCGCTCAGCCCCTTTGCGCGTCATCAGCTCGTTCGTGACCCACGCGTTGAAGTGCTATTAACTGCTTATCCAATGGACATAAAAATATATCTGTAGTGCGAAGAGTGAAGCTATCGGTCTTTAGTGGAGTGCTCGATAGTTAACAGATGGTGAACAATTTAATTAAAGGAGTTTAATTAATTATTCACGTATAGTTGGAGCTTCAAGCTACACGTCCATGAGGTCCCCTCGGTAGCTCAACGGGAATAAATGAGAATCAATTTTCGAATTAATTTGAATTATTCAAATTAATTGAGGGAATTAATTATATAACATATAATTAATTTAATTTTATATGATATAATTACTATAATGTATTTGATACATTATAACATAAAGTATACCTGAGAGGAGATAAATATTTGAATATGATTCAAATATTAATTTATGAATTGGATTCATATAATTAAATTTAATATAAATGGGATTTATATTAAAAGCCATTGGTAAGAGAGAAATGAAACTATAGGTTATATTGTATTTGATACAATATAGAAACTATAGGTTATATGTTATATTTGATATAACATATAATTTAATATATATTATATGATAAGGTAGTTATTATATATATGTATATATTAAATGTCTTATTAAATAAATAATTTAAATTAATTTAATTTATTAATTTGTTAGTTTATTTAGAAAACTAATTTTAGGAGGGAGTTAACTCCCTCCTCTCTTTTTGTTCTCTCAGACGTGTGAGTGGGAGAGTCAGATCCCAATTCTCTACAGAGTGTGAAAACAGAAAAAGGATACAGAGTTCTTCCCTTTCTACAAAAAAGTTCTATGAGATTTTCTTCTCCTCATCTCCTCACTCATAATTCTTCTCTCTCTACAAAATAGTCAGAGCCCACAACTCTTGGGTTCTCATCCCAAAGAATACCGAGGTAGCCAATGCGGTAGTGCCCATTGTACGAGGGAATCCATTGAAGAATGGTCTTCAAAGGTAAGTGTTTCAAACCCAAATTTATTCTTTTTTTTTATATTTTCGAGCATGTTATAGTTTCTAAATTTAATGCATGATCTTCTGTATGTTTTCTAAAAATCTAAGTTATGTGAAAATTGGGAAATTGAGATGAACTGCTTCTGCCCAAGGATCTTTAACCGAGTTCTTTCATTTATTCCATCGCATCTTGATCAATCCCATCGCATCGCTTACACTAGCCAATTTACCTTACTCTTGACTGAAATATAGCATCCCTTGCTCACAGGTGCTCCATAGGTGCTAAGACACCCTTCCATACCTATGCATTGAACATTCATCGTGCATCACGCTTAGTGTGCCTCGACTATGGACACTCTCCTTTATGCAGCCTCATGCCCCATTTCATGCTTACACCTCGTTTATGTGTGTCATCGCATACTTTGTTCGGTCAGCTGCTTACTTATCCTTTGGATGCAGTTGTCTGCTTAGTTATTCACAATATCACTTTTAGATTCACTTCCAGATTAAATTACTTAAAATCCAGCCATTATTTTGTTGGAGTTGATGCCCTAAATCTCGGAGAGTCCTATAGTTTGTAATTGCAGTGTACAAACATTTTGTTTATGTAATAAAATATGTGATGTTTTATTTCAAAATTAGTTTCATTAATCACAAGCCAATAAACTAACATCCAAGGTTATCTTTGTAGCTTAAACATGTATGTAGAGATATACAGATGGATCATGTTTAATTGATACCCTAAATGGTCTGTAGTAAATGGACGAGGCTGGATACCTTATCCTAGTGACACTACGAGTGTAACTCGTTTGTAGATGTTACAATTGTTGTTAAGTGCTACAAATGATTTGATCCTGATCACTCATTTGGAGACATGTGAGCGGGGATATTCTATACAAAGGAGTTTGTATAAGACCGGACATCAAAATGTTTAATCTCATTATATAATATCGTTTATAATAGAGACTTACATTTCAGCAGGATGACCAAAGGTAACATGACCTGAATCCTGATTGAGTTGTATACTCCTGCCTATGAAGGCGGTCCTTTGATTTGTATGGGTGAGAATGGCTAGATCACCGACTCAACAAGCCTATCATTTTGGGGATTCGTCTGATTGGGGAGCTGGAAACACAACTACACAAGAAGGAATTCACTCCTTCCCTAATGTCGGGGTAAGTAGGTAAATTGCTCCCTTAAGGGTTGATTCTGGGGCTTGAACAATGTGGCGCCACACCCTCTCTGGTCCGAGAGGGGTTTATCATAGTTGGACTATGATTTATTATTCATTAGAAAAATCAGTGGTACTTAAGAAGTTAGATGTAACTACAGGGGCAAAACGATAATTTTTTGCTCGGTTGTACTTACGAGCATTTTGTGAAGGGTCATTGTACTATTGGTTGGTTATATCCAATGGACACAGAAATATATCTATAGTGCGAAGAGTGCAACTGTTGGTCTTTAGTGGAGTGTGCCGTCAATTAACGGATGGTGGATAATTTAATTAATTATTCACATATCGTTGGAGCTTCAAGCTATAGATCCATAAGGTCCCCTTGGTACTCAATGGGAATAAATGAGAATCGTTTTTAGATTAATTTGAATTGTTCAAATTAATTGAGAGAATTAATTATATGTAATATAATTAAGTTAATTTAATTATATGATATAATTACTATAATGTATTTGATACATTATATGATACATTATATTACGTATTTATGAGAGAATAAATATTTGGATATGATTCAAATATTAATTATATGAATTGGATTCATGTAGTTGAACTTAATGTATATGTGATTTCTATTAAAAACCATTTGAGAGAGAGAACAGAAACTATAGGTTATATTGTATTTGATGCAATATAAAAGCTATAGGGTATATGTTATATATGATATAACATATAGTTATGTATATATGTATAATAAATTAGTTATTATATATATATAAGATTTTAATTTATTAAAATTAAATTTTTTATTTTATTTTATTTTATTTTTAAATTAAATTAAAGGGGATGAAATAACTCCCGCCCCCCTCAATTTTCTCCATCACGTTGGTGAGTGGTTGCCAGAGAAAAGGGGGATACATCTTCTACTTCTGGGGGATTTTTCATAGTAGTGCTCTGAAAAGAAAAGTTCTGTGTTTTCTCCATCTCTTCTCTCAATCCCTTTCCTCAGAATCCAAAATAGCTAGAGTCCACACCTTTTGGGTTCTTTGTCTGAGAATATTGAGGCTTTCAAGTGGTGGTGTCCAATTTTCCATCTCATAGTTCGTGACTGTTCGTTGGAAAAGATACGTGAAGATTTGAGTTCTTCAAAGGTAAGGGTTTCTGAAACCCTAATTTATTCTTTTGTATTTTTATTAAGTATTTTGTACTTCTGCATTAAATGCATGATTATGTATGTTTTTCAAAATTTTCATTCTGTAAAATTATGGGAAATTGGGAATTTGGGTAGATTCGCTTTCACTCAAGAATCCCTATCAAGGTTCCTTCATACTTAACTAAAGTTCCTTCTAAGAACTTGCTCATAAAAATTTTATCTTCTCGACCTTAGAATTCGAGCATCAAATCCCTCTAATTAGGCTAGAAATCCTCTAACCTCTCAAGCTTGTCTGAGAATTCTTCAATACAACTAAACCTCAAGTGGCAGCATTATCTCTCTTTAGACGTGTGAAAATTTAGCCAAACAGATGAAGAGATCAAATCCCCCAATGAAAGCGTTTGTGTGAGAATGCCTTGCATCCCGAAATTGGATTTTTACATAAACAAATTCATTATACTAAAAGATAATATAAACATGTAAATTAACATGCTTTGGGAAAATATTAGAACCATTCTTACCTTTGTAGATTTCCATGTTTTATGAACAATCCTCTTGAAGTTCCAACGAATGGCTCCTCCAACGATCTTGATCATGAACGATTTCTTAAACAATCTCGAACATTACAACGAGGGTAACTTCATTATTCTCTAGGATTCCAATAGAGGGATAGGTGGTATCCAACTATTGGGAGAGGGAGAGGAGAAAAAGATTTTGGAGAGTAGAGAGGAATCTCTTTATGGCTTAGAGAAAGTTTTGCACAATAACACTTGTGTTTTGCATATTGTCAATGTGTGTGTCTCCCTTATGGGCCATTGGAAGGTCTTTATATAAGAAAGGCCAAGCCATTTTCCTAATCTTTTTCCTATTTCCCTTTTCTACAATTAATTAATTAATTAACACTTATTTAATTAATTAGCCCAATTAATTAAATAACACTTATTTACTTAATGAGCACAATTAAATAACATTTATTTAATTTAATTTGTACATTAATTAAATAACTATTTATACATTAAATCCAATTTAATGTATATTTATATTTAATTATCATAAACATCGTATGTACATGTTCAGTGCCTTTCTATTAGTTAATTTTTTGTTAATCTGATTCTCTTGAATTAATTAATTGAATCTTATTCAAATATTCATTTTCAATTTAATTTGAATTATAGATCATATCTAAAATCAATTATAATATTAATCACATTAATATATGATTTCCTCAAATTTAATTTGAACAATTCAAATAATCCCTCTTAAATATTCTCTAGTGAGCTAACAAGGGAACCCGATGGATCTGTAGATCAGAAGCTCCAACGATATGAGATTAATTAACTAAACTCATTAACCAAGTTAATTAATATCCGTTAACTGTGGGTGCACACCACTAAAGACCCACAGTTGCACTCTTCTCACTACAAATATATTTCTATGAACACGGATATAGACCAATAATAGTAAGTTAGTTCTTCAAGGATGTTCGTAACTCCAACTAGGTCAAATTACCATTTTACCCTTGGGTTACCTCTGGGTTCTTAAGTACCAGTACTCCTCTAATGAACAGTCTGTTTATGGTCCAACCAATAAACAGAAATCCTCTCGAGCCAATGAGAGGGTAGGGCCTTTTGTTCAAGTTTTGGAGACACCACTTAAGGGAACACTCATCTACTTACCTCTATGATGGGAAGGAGTGAATTCCATCTTATATTATTATGTTCCTAGCTCCCCACTCGGTCTTGTCCATAAAATGGTAGGCATATTGGGTCGGTGAACTGGCTACTCTCATCCATACAAATCAAATGCGAATCCATTGTGAACAAGAGTTCATAATATACTCAGGATTAAGACTAAGTTACCTAGGTCATCCTATTGAAATAGGAACCTACTAGTTAACGGTGTTACATTTAGTGGTTACTATTTTGCAATCTAGTCTTATGCAAACTCATTGTATAAGATACCTCCACTTGCATGTCAACTACACAAACGCATTGGATCATTTCATTTGTATCAAATACAAAGTGGGTCGTATCCATAGTGTTAGTATAATAAGGTACATAGCCTTATCCCTATACTATAGACCCTTAAGGCTGTATCTTGAACGTTGGTCCCTGTATGTCTCCACATATAGTTCAAGACTCATAAGGCGACCTTGAATATTAGTTTATTAGATTTAGTGTTATTAAGACAAACTAGATAGATAACACAAACAACAACATTTATTGAATTAACATCTATAACTCTTTATTGATGACGGACAATTAATAATATTTACTATCTACAAGTTTTAGTGCATAAAACCTAACAACATATTATTTCTTTGTAAGACCTATTATCATTTAGGCTTGCATGCAAACTTGGCTTAATTAAATGTCACATGGCCCATTAATCCTTAGTTCGCGTTTCTAACATTGCCACATGTCCCACTTACTAAGTGATTAAGCTGAACTCTTCTACTTATCTTCATCGCATAGGGCTTGCGACCACTTAAGCCCTTCCCTGGTAATCGCTCACTAATCATGATCGCATTGCCTTGCCTGGCTAACCTTTCCTTCATCAACTTTCATAACATACTTCATTGCATCATTTGAGTGACAACATCATCGCATCAGTCCACACCAGTCTTCCTGCCAACCTCTAAGCCTCTCGACCAACACCCCATCTCACTCGATAGGTAAATTAGCAACCTTTATGGATTTTCGCATGCTTCATGGGCCATACTTAACCATAATTCCCCTTCTTGAGTACCCGGCCACATAGCTTGGGATGATTTGGGTGCATAGCTCGGGATGACTTCATCGCATAGAACTCCTTCTTTATCTTCTAAGTCCGCTCAATCTCACTCGAGAACTTAACATCCCATACTTACAACATTTTCCTTACCTTTAAGTACCTGAGAGTGTTAGCAACTAAAACCTTCCTAAATATTGAACTATTTAAAACTGCGATAACTCAAAATAAAAGACTTAAAATTTCTCCTAAGGAAAATGTCCAACTTTGGCACCTGAGATTAGGACACATAAATATCAATAGGATTGAGAGACTGGTCAAGAATGGACTTCTAAGTGAGTTAGAAGAAAATTCTTTACCTGTGTATGAGTTATGCCTTGAAGGCAAAATGATCAAAAGATCTTTTATTGGAAAAGGTCATAGGGCCAAAGAACCCTTAGAATTTGTACGTTCAGACCTCTGTGGTCCGATGAATGTTAAGGTAAGAAGCGGGTTTGAATATTCCATCACTTATACTGATGATTTTTCTGGGTATGTGATGCTTGTATTTATGAAGTGGAAATGTGGATGCTATGCGTTGATGGAATTGTGTTGTGCACTCAAGTTTCCCCAGCGGAATCCAAGTGTAAATTCCTCTGAGTTTTCTAGTAAGTCTAGGGTTGAACACAGGAACTTGTGAAAACAGATTGCATTGGTAATTTTTATAAAGACTTTGCGATAACCGGATAAATAAATAAAGTGTTGGGTTTGTTGTTTGCGTTAATGAAAAATAAATAACAAATGCGGTGGAGTTTGAAAATAGTTGGTAAACGAGAGATGCGATGAATATGCGGTGAACGGATTGAGAAGGGTTTCGGCTAACACTCCCTAGAATGCGTTCATGCTTTGCGATCATGCAACATGCATACAATAGTAAACCATCTCTCGATGTGTACGCTACGGCTTCTAATGCTAGATCACGTGCGATGTACGTGCAAAGGTATCTATAGGGCCTACACATAAGCCTCTAATTCTTGTCCATGCGATGATACACAAACAAGCTGACCACATATCATCATACCTATTCCTAGGATGCATGTGATGCAAGTTAACAAACAAAGCTGATCTCTAAGTTTCTATCTCTTGTTTATGCAAGTCTGATCTTGCTCTTTCAAGTCCAGATTCTAACCTAGCTCTCTCGAGACATTAGGTTCTTTCTTTAGACACTCTCTCAAGTAACTCTAAAGGGTATTTTACACAGCATAAAACAAGACAATCGCAAGCAATAAACTTCCTAGATCATGTTAGCTTAGTTCTTCTCAACCTATTCGACTAGTTTAGCTACTCATGCATATTAAGAGAGTGAACAGATGTAGAAAGAGCTTCCATTGTATAAATATGAAGATGAAGTACAAAATAACAATGCAAGTATAGAATAAAGAGCTGGGTAGCAATCTCTTGCTGCCAGGCATTTACACTGTTTCTACTCGTGCTTAAAATATATTCTCTCTCTCGCGAGAGTCGGCCCGTTCTTTGCTCTTACGCCCCAAGGTTCTCTCTCGAAATTTCCTGAGCGATCTCTGATGCCACCACACTTCTCTTGCTCCGCCTAAAATGGAAAGGAAAACTATGGACAGAGGTGTGAACTTGTGGAACAAAAGATTAGAAAAACGGTGAACCCCTTCTCTGAAGAATGCCCTTGGTATTTATAGAGCATCCATGGTGAAAGGCGGCTTATCTCTCCTGGTCGTACAGATGGGACAGCTTTAATTCCTGACTGATGCGTCGAATAATTATCATCGATAAAGCTGAATGTACTTTGTGACAGTTATTGGCTGTCAACTTAATTTGGATTCGACTGTCATCAGCTTTCTGTCCCATCACTCTTAATTGGCCTTTCACCCAGATGCGCCCACCATGTTGCGATAACCGAGTTGCGACGATCCTTCTTGGGCGAATGTTTGAGAGCACGATCAACACAAAGCCTTGCGGTGAAGTTGTGCTCGACCAATGAATTCCTATAATCGCAATCTTTGCATTGTGTTAACGCATATTCTGCACAAAAATACAAAAATCAACTGTTCTAATGCACTGAACGCATGTGACCGCAATATCATGAAAACAGTGCTTAATGGACACAAGTTAACATATTTCATCAACGCAATCCAACATTGTTTAAGAACTTAGCACTATGATAACGTGCATTTCTGCCCGTTATTAGTATGGTATGTTTATTTAATGCAACATAAGTCTGAAACCCTTGAAAAGTTTAAGGAGTACAAGGTTGAAGTTGAAAACACATGAAATAAAACCACTAAAACATTTCGATCTGATTGAGGTGAAGAGTATTTAGATCTAAAATTTCAAGACTATTTGATAGAATATGGAATTGTATCCCAACTCTCGGTACCTGGTACACCTCAGCATAATGGTGTATCAAAAAGGAGAAATTGAACCCTGTTGGACATGGTTCAGTCTATGATGAGTTATGCTTACCTACCTGACTCTTTTTAAGGTTATGCAGTATAGACTGCAGCTTACATTTTAAATTGTGTTCCGTCCAAGAGTGTTACTAGAACATCTTTGGAGTTATGGCAGTTTACACCATTTCAGGATCTGGGTTGCCTAGCACCTATGCTTGAGGTAGATTCTTAGAAATTGAAACCTCGTTCAAAATTATGCCTATTTGTAGGTTACCCTAAAGGAACGAGAGGTGGTTACTTCTATGATCCTAAAGAAAATAAAATGTTTGTGTCGGCAAACACTATTTTTTAGAAGAGGACCACATAGGGGAGAATAAACCCCGCAGTAAAATTGTGTTGAGTGAACTTTCCAATGAAACTACTAAACCTTCAACAAGAGTTGTTGAAAAACCTAATACCGCAACAAGAGTTATTGAAGTTGGATCATCTAGTAGGTCAAATCCACCTCAAGTATTAAGGGAAACTCGACATAGTGAGAGGGTCACGAATCGACCTATTCGTTATATGGATTTAACAAAAACCCTAGCTATTGTAGCTTACAAAGATGTTGAGAATCAATTGTCTTACAAAAATGGCAATGAAGGATGTTGACAAAGATGAGTGGATCAAAGCTATGGATCTCAAAATGGAGTCCATGTATTTCAATTCAGTTTGGGATCTTGTAGATCAACCTGATGGGGCAAAACCTATAGTTGCAAATGGATCTAAAAGAGAAAACAGAGTGGTGATGGGAAGGTGCAAACCTTCACGGCTAGACTTGTGGCAAAGGGTTATACTCAAGTTGAGAGAGTCGACTATAAGGAAACTTTCTCACCTGTTGCCATGTTAAAGTCTATATGGATCCTCCTGTCCATTACCTCATATATGATTATGAGATTCAATGGACGTCGAGACTGCTTTTCTAAATGGAAATCTTGAGAAGATCATTTATATGGAGCAATCTGAGGGATTCATAACCCCAAGTCAAGAGAAAAAGGTTTATAAGCTTAATCGGTCCATTTATAGATTGAAGCAAGCTTCTCGATCTTAGAATATATTGATAATGTGATCAAATCTTATGGCTTTGATCAGAATGTTGATGAGCTTTGTGTTTACAAGTAAATCATCAACAGTTCAATAGCTTTTCTAGTGTTGTATGTAGAAGATATCCTACTCATTAGGTATCGTACAAATTTGGGAGAGACATAGTTTGTTTTGGGCATTTAGATCTTTGAGATCAAAAGAACAAAACGCTGGCCCTATCTCAGGCATCGTACATTTACAAAATGTTTGTCAAGTTTTTGACAAAGAACTCCAAGAGAGGTTTACTCTCTTTTAGGCATGGATTTATATTGTCTAAGGAACAGTGTCCAAAGAAACCTCAAGAGGCTGAGGAGATGGATCCCCTATGCATCGGCTGTTGGTAGCCTGATGTATGTGATGTTATGTACTAAACTTGACATCTATTATGCAGTGACGATAGTCAGTAGATATTAGTCTAATCCAGAATTTGATCATTAGACCGTTGTTAAGAACATCCTCAAGTATCTACAGAGAATGAAGGATTACATGCTCATGTATGATTCTAAGGATTTGATCCTTATAGGATACACAGACTCTGATTTTCAGACTACTAAGGATTCTAGAATCCATATTAGGATCCCTTTCCACTCTTAATGATGGAGCAGTAGTCTGGAAGAGCACCAAGCAGAGGCATTGTTCAGATCGGGGTTCGATGTCGTTAATTCAACTCCAAACCGAAACAAATTTCAATTTATAATACTGAACTACTCCTATTACTATTAAAACGTAGCAACCGCGGTAAGTCCATGTCAATCCATAGAGAAGCGCGATTGGTTTCATTAAGTTAATTTTCTAACTAGAGCGATAAATGAGGAGTTTTGGTGTGGAAGAGATAAATTCGTGAAATTAAAATAAAAGGGTAAATGTAATCTAGAATAGGAGTCTATCTAATTTCTAAAGCAAGAGAGAGTTCTTATGCAGTTGCTTTCATTAGGCATCAATTAATTACACTGAAATCTATCAACCCCTCAACCTACTAGAAATTCTAATAGCGCAATTAGCCAATTTTGATAAAATTCCAAACCAATCCTAATTCAATTTAAAACTTTTCCTTCTAAGCGACATACAAGTTAAAACTGAAAAGCATTAAGAAAGGGTTCGATTGTTGAGATATACTACAAGCCAGAAAGCCATATCTTGTAGCATGATTTATTTGGAAAAGATTATATTAAAGCATACATGAGTTTGGCCAGAAAAAGTCTAAACCCTAAACATGCGATCCTAATACGTGTAACTAAATCAATAAATATTGCACAGGCTATGACGATTTTGCAAACAAGAATTTCAACAAATTAATTTGTTAGAAGAATTCATTGAAACTCTATTAATATTAAAACGAATCCATCCAAAGAATTCACAAGAGTACAGTTAAATTAATTAGAAAACCTTCAAGGAATTAACATAAGGCTCTTGCTCAAAGAAATTAGATAGAGATTACCTCTCAATTCATAGACAAATCAAGAACGAACTTCCAATCCATTAATTACAACCCAAAAATAAAAAGCAAAACTAACCTATAGACACTGAAAACTGAAGGAAAAGGAAGAAGAAGGAAGTCAAACTTTGGCCTCCATCAATTTAGCCTCCTAAATTTGGCATATTTTGGCCTAAAGATGATGGGGAGTATTTATAGGAAAGATCACAACGTCGCAACACTGAAACCGGCGTTACAACGCTGCCGTTATGCAACTTTGGAGCGTTACAATGCTGCACATTTTGCCTTAGAGCGTCAGGGTAGAGCGTCAGGCTAGCGTTGCAACCTTGTGATAGTGGTAGTTTCGTAATTTTCACTATTTTGAAGCCCGACTGCTCAAATCACCTTCAAATTGCTTCAAATTAGTCTCGTTTAACTTCGATTTCTTGGTTCTACCTCCTCGGTGCATGATACCTACAAAATCATACAATAAACACATAAAATCCATTAAAGAGCCTAAATTAGGCTAAGAATAATAGCTCTTTTTGAGAGCTAAGAAACACCCCCAACTTAATTCTTGCTCATCTCAAGCAAGGTAGAAACACACAATCAAATATAATATAATTAAAAACATGCTAGCTTAATTTGCAAAGTTGTTACTCTAGTCTCAAGATTCAAATCGGATGAAATTTGTAATCAAGAATGAAATTTAATTATGATCAATTAATGAAGCACAGGTTTAAAGAGGATTCTTGATCTATTCATGCATGAGTGAGCCTAAAGTCTTGCTAATTAAGCTTGC
This sequence comes from Benincasa hispida, assembly GCF_009727055.1. NCBI lineage: Eukaryota > Viridiplantae > Streptophyta > Magnoliopsida > Cucurbitales > Cucurbitaceae > Benincasa > Benincasa hispida. The sequence goes on from NC_052360.1 coordinate 31,102,231, forward strand.
ACAGCCCGAAAAGGTTTTATAAAGTCCTCATCCCGTTTTCCCCGACACTGGCTCGGTTATCAACCTCGGACATACCAACTTACATAAATAAGACAACACTAAGACATGGATGCCTAAACGAACACACACAAAACATAAAGGGCATTTATTTTACCTAGAGAGCTAGCTTTCACATCCCACTGCAGGGAACCTATCATTATTTTCTCGTGGGCCCTAACTAGGCACAGCGGAGGTAGCTCTTTTCATCTCTATCCATGCACATACACACTTTTTTTTGCAGGCACGCTAACTTCTGCCTCATTTTTTTATTCTTTTTTACATATATTATATATTTCAAAAGTGTAACTAATTTGCTTTTCTTTATTTTTTTCTCTCTCTCTTTTTTTTTTTTTTTTTTTACTCACAGTATGCCCTATTTTATCCACTTTGTCTAGTTTTGCTCTACCACAAGTATAGTTACTCCTAAGTCAAAGATGGACCTTTCAGGTGACGACAGAAGTAAAAACCAGATAACCAAATTCTAAGCATGCAAGACTTTAATTTTTCAAAACAATGGCTTAAAGATTCAAGTGACAAGAATTTTTTTTTTTTTAATTGGGCTAAAAATCATGATCATGCATTCCTAACGTTCCTTCATGCAAATTTCTTTACAGGAAGAGTGTGTCATAAACCATCATGAAAACAACAGAGCAAACAGCAAGCAAGGCAATCAAAGCACATAAGCATACTATCCAACGAGTACCCTGATGCGTTGTGAATGTGATGAAATAATGGTATGAAATTGCAGTGTTGAACTATGCGTTGCACATGCAAGTTTTCCTAGTAAAATCCAAGTATAAATCCTACTAGATTTTCTGGTAAGTCCAGGGTCGAACACAGGGACTACTGAGTTACTTATGCGATGGTAAATTTTGATTCCTTTGTGATGACAAAAACAATAAGTTGGTTGGTATGTTGTTTAAGGTATAAATCCTATACGGCGAAATTGAGTAAAGAGTTAATGCCAGTGAAAGTTATAATGAGTATGCAGAAAACGGGTTGAGAAGGGATTTAGCTAACACTTCCTAAGATTACATTCAAGTTATGCAATCATGCTACACACATACAACAGCATGTCATCTCTAAATGCAAATGCCATAGTTCTTATTCCTTGGATGCATGTGATGTATACGATAATGTCTCTAGGACTTATGTTTAAGCCTCTATTCTTGTCTATGCGATGATAAATGATACACACATACACAAGGCGACCACCTACTATCATATCCTATTTCTAGGGTGCATGCGATGCATGATAGCAAACAGAACTTATCTCTAAGTCTCTATCTCTTGCTTATGCATTTCTAATCTGACTCTCTCAAGCCTAGATTCTAACCTGACTCTCTTAAGTCTAGGTTCTTTCTTTAGACTACTCTCTCAAGTATCTCTAAAGGGTGATGGACGCATACATAAGACAAGATGATCGCATAAAATGAAGATCTTAAGTCATGCTAGCTAAGTGCTTCTCAACCCATTCAGAAATTTAGTTACTCATGCGCAATGTGAAGAGATTGAACAGATGTAGAGATGCAAATTCCATTTTATAAATAAAATCAGAATACAGAACGAAAATGGAAAGTAGGGATAGGACGCCTGGTAGCAATGTCTTGCTCCCCGAGGCTTTTACACTGTGTTTTACTCTAATATGCCCAAAAGAGTGTTCTTGCTTTCGCAAGTGTTGACCCTCTCTCCGTTATCAGCACTTCCCAGCAGTTTCTCGAGCCAACCAAGAATGATCTTTCGGTGTCTTCTCTCTTTGCTCGCCTCCACCTTCTAAGTATAAGAATTACAGACTAACGGTTGTCTATGATCTATCTTCTATGTATATGGTGAACGGGAACCCTTTTAACAGTGGTGGCCTTCAGTATTCATAAAGCTTCAAGGTGAAGAGCTTTTCTCTCAAATGATTGCAATGATGGGAGGTCATTAAATCTCTGTCTGATGCGCCGATTAATGGTCACCAAAAAGTTGAATGTACTTGCTACAGTATGTCGTTAACAACGGCTTGTCAACTAAATTTGGATTCGACCATCGTCTGCTTTTCTGTCCCATCGTGATTTATTATGCTTTCACCTTGATGCGTCGTCTTTATGCGACCAACTTCTTGAACAGATCTTCACGAGCGCATACGATCGCATAGCTTTGCGATTGCAATCTTCTAATGCGCTCGGGCGCCGAATTCCTTAGATCCCAATTTGCTTTGCGCCAATGCATTTTCTTGTACAAAATAAGTAATTAACTGCTTTAATGCGATGGGCGCATGCGATTGCAATCTTCTCAACTTAATGCTTTTGGACACGATTTTGTATATTTTTATCGTCGCATACCTATATTATTTTATATCTTTGCATTGTAATAACGTGCATTTCTGCCCGTTATCACACCCTCAAATTTAAAACAATGCTTGTCCTCAAGCATCAACTAAAGATTTTTCTTTAGAGAGTCAGCCACCTTTTCCTTACCTAAATTTCTCGAGGTGCCTTATTCAAATTTCATGAACCAAAATCTTCTTATTTTCTATCTAGATCTATTCTTAAAATATTTCTAAAATCTAGGGACCACAACTTTAACCTTAAAAAAAACTTTACTTGTTTCCAGGACATCACCTGATTTATTTTAAGAAAATTTTCAAACCAGGGTGTTTTCCAAATGATTTTTATCCTTGCATAGTTTAGATATTCTTTTATGACCTTGCGTAGATCCAAGTGCCTAGCCTTCGTTTTGGCTTGCCCCCACGGGTGTCATGCGAACATTCAATTACAAGCACAACGCTCTTCCTCAGTCTAAACTCATGCTCATTTGGCAGCAGAGTTACGATCACTTTATTTATGTGTTGATCACGATTCCTACCTTCGTTTTGGCTTACCCTAACGGGTATCATGCAGACATCCAACTATGAGTAGGATCCAATCTCAATGTTGTGATTTTTTTTTTTTTTTTTTTTGCAATGTCTAAAGGTACCAAGGTTGAAAATAAATACCGGCTAAACTAAAATGATTCATGCGATGTTCTTAGGAAGTTTCATAAACGTCAGTTTGAAAGAAAGTTGGTGGACCACTAACTTCTAGAAATATTTCATGAATTGACTATCCTGAAATTGAGTTGACTCTAGTACATGCGATGAGAAATAGAGGCATGCATTTCATCATTGAAATCATAATTGGTATGGAATAACAATGTGGTGACTAAATAAAGAAATCAACATTTAATGATTGCTCCAACTAAAGAGGATGCGATGATAAAATTATCAAATTTAAAAATGAGATGCGAGAATGCAGAATTTGGAATAAACAAAGTCAAGGAAAGATACAACCCCAAAATTTTCTCTATTGCCCGCAATATTATTGATCGTATCCTTCTTTTCGACAAGTAGATTTCTTTGATTGCGATGACTGAACGAATTAGTCGCGTTTTTCAGTTATCGTGTAGCTCTACCGCAATCGTTTACCATGATCGTGTCCACAAACATCGAGAGGGTCAAAAATATAAAAGACAGAGTTAATTTTCTTTTTCTTAATGCTGGTGTAATAAGGATATAAAAATGATAAAGGATATAAAAAGGTAGATTGAGTTCATGAACTGAAGATTTCAAAGGATACTTCAAAAAGATTGCGTCCCTAATGAGTTTGAATCGTACGATTGCGCAGGAACTGCCCACTTATTCTTTAGTCAGAATTCCTCAAGTCCATGGAGGTTTTCTAGCGATGCAAGTATTCTCCGTGATATATTTTGACTCTTTGCCTGTTGACTTTGAATGCATTGGTCCCGTCCTCATTAGATAACTCAACCGCTCCATGCGAGAATACCTCTTTGATTATACATGGACCAGACCATCGTGATTTTAACTTTCTTGGAAAAAGTCGTAGCTGAGAATTGTACAACAAGACCTTCTGTCCGACTTGAAGATTCTTCTCGCATAGGTTTTTGTCATACCAACATTTTGCGTGCTCCTTATAGATTTTGGCATTCTCATATGCTTGAGTTCTCCATTCGTCAATCTCGACTAGCTAAAGTTTCCTTGCCTCCCTTATGGTCTTCAAATCAAAATTGAGCTTTTTCACTGTCCACATTGCTTTATGCTCCGATTCAAGCGGTAAGTGGCATGCCTTTCCAAACACCAGCGCATACGGGCACATGCCTATAGGTGTTTTATAAGCGGTCTTATATACCCACAAGACATCGTCCATTTTCATTGCCCAATCTTTGCGTAAAGGCTTCACCACCTTCTCTAAGATTAGCTTGATTTCCCTATTGGACACCTCAGCTTGGTCGTTTGTCTGTGCATGGTGTATGGTAGCGACCTTATGGTGGATATTATACTTGAGCAGCAATTTGGTGATGATGTTATTAACAAAGTGGGAGCCTTCATCACTTATTATGGAACGTGGGGTGCCAAAATGAGTGAAGATATTTTTCCGCAAGAACTTGGAGACTACCGCCGCATCACTTGTGATGCACGATACCGCTTCTACCCATTTGGAAACATAATTGACAGCCAACAGAGTGTATTTGTGACCATTTGATGGTGGAAATGGTCCCATGAAGTCTATGCCCCAGACGTTGAATAGTTCCAATTATAAGATGATATTCATGGGCATCGCATTCTTCCAAGAAATGTTTCCCGTGCGTTGCTACCGGTCGCATTTCATTGAGTAATCTTTTGCGTCCTTAAATAAAGTTGGTAAAAAATATCCACTTTATAACACCTTTGTTGTTGTGCATTGACCTCCAAAATGTCCACCATACGGTGAGTCATGGCATTGGGATAGTATGTGCTGGTGAGCAGCTTCTGGTGCGTATAAGCGCAAAATCTGGTCCCCTCTTATAAAGAATTGGTTCATCCCAATAATATGACTTAAATTCGTGTTTGAGCCGCCTCTTTTATTGGGTTGTGTAGTTCTCAGGAAATTGTTCACAAACCAGATAATTGACCACGCCTGCATACCATGGTAACTCTTATATTTTAAATAGCTGCTCATCTGCGAAAGTTGTGTTCACCTTCGACTAGTTATAGTCGACTTTCGGATTTTCTAATCTTGATAAATGGTCCACAACCTGGTTCTCCGTCCCCTTTCGATCAATGATTTCCATGTTGAATTCTTGAAGGAGGAGAACCCATTGAATCAACCTCAGCTTTGCATCCTTTTTTGTCAATAAATATTTGATTGTTGAGTGGTCGATATGAATGATCACTTTAGATCCCAGAAGTAAGCTCTGAATTTCTCCAGCGCAAAGATCACCGAAAGAAGTTCTTTTTCCATGGTAGTGTAATTTGTTTGGGAAGGGTTCAAGGTTCTACTCGCATATGCGATGGGGTGTAGCATTGTTTTCTTCTTTTGCACTAGCACTACCCCCATCGCATAACCGCTTGCATCGTACATCAACTCAAATGGCTTCGTCCAATCCGGTGCGATCAACACAGGTACGTTATTAATGCGTTCTTCAGTATCTTAAATGCGTTGAGGCATTGTTCATCAAAGTTGAAAGTTCTTTCGGCCTCAAGCATTGAGCCTGTCTCTTATACACATCTAGATGTGTATAAGAGACGCACTCAATGGTCGAGCAATCTTCGAAAAATCCTTCACAAAACGTCGATAAAATCCTGCATGCCCCAGGAAGCTCCTGACAGCCTTCACATTTGTTGGGGGTGGGAGCTTTTCAATGGCCTCAATCTTCGCCTTATCCACCTCCAGCCCATCCTTGGCGACTTTGTGCTCGAGCATAATACCTTCCTTCACCATGAAGTGGCACTTCTCCCAGTTCAGCACAAGGTTCGTAACATCTTCTCAGTATCTTCTCTAAATTATTTAGACAGACTTCGTATGTTTGCTCGTACACCGAGAAGTCATCCATAAAAATCTCCACTGAATCTTCAATATACTCAGAGAAGATGGCCATCATACACCTTTGAAACGTGCTCGGCACATTGCATAATTCGAATGGCAAGAGTCGAAAAGCAAACGTTCCGTAGGGGTAGGTGAATATGGTTTTCTCTCGGTCTTCAAGAGCAATCATGATTTAGTTGTAGCCTGCATATCCATCCAAAACACAGAAGTAATCATTTCCTGCTAAGCAGTCTAGCATCTGGTCAATAAAAGGCAAGGGGAAATGATCCTTCTTCGTCACCGCATTCAGTTTGCAATAGTCCATGCAGATCTGCCAGCCAGTGACGGTCCTCATTGGTATTAATTCATTATCTGCATTTGGAACTACCGTCATTCCTTCTTTCATTGGCACACATTGCATGGGGCTGACCCACGTGCTATCAGCGATTGGATAAATAATGCCTACGTCCAACCATTTGATTATCTCCTTTTTCATGACCTCCTTCATCGCAGGGTTTAGTCTGCATTGATGTTCGATCAACCCTTTTTTATTCTCCTCAAAACCTATCATGTGCATGCAATATGCAGGGTTGATTCCTCTAATGTTTGCTAGCGTCCATCCTATTGCTTTTATGTACTTTTTCAGGATGCTCAACAGCGCATGCTCTTATTGTTCTTGAATGCAAAGGAAATTATTACTGGTAGAATCTCATTTTGCCTAGAAAAGCATACTTCAAGTGGTTTGGCAAGGTCTTCAATTCCATAGTGGGTGGTTGTTCCAACGATGGTTTTTGTGCTTTTCTCTCTTCATTCAACGTCAGTTTTTCTTCTTTGGTTGTTCTTTCCACGATCGCATTGCAGGTTACTACAGATGCGGTCGCATCCTCTCTTTCTTCTTCATCTTCAGACTTTTCTTCTTCATAACAACTGGGTTCATTGTCGGAATTCTGTTAGCTCTTCTTCTTCCGGATACTTCATGGCCTTAATAATGTCAAACCCGAGCTTCTTTCCATTTACGCTCAGTGTGATCTCTCCTTTGTACACATAAATCTGAGCGCGACCAGTGGATAAAAATGGTCGTCCCAAAATGATGGGTACATCCTTGTCCGCTTCATAATCAAAGATGATGAAGTCTGTCGATAAAATTAAATTTTCAATCGAGACCAGAACATCCTTCACCTTGCCTTCTGAATGAACAAGGGACCTGTCAGTTAGCTAGAGAGTCACCGTCGTGGGCACCAGCTGCCCCACATTCAACTGTTTAAAAATTGAAAGAGGCATTAAGTTGATACTGACCCCGAGATCACAAAGCGTTTGACCAATATATATCCCATCAATTGAGCAAGGTATTGTGAAATTTCTGGGGTCGCACATTTTCGGTGGAATAATGGTGTTTAACTTTTGTGTTAACACCACCGTTGTAAACTTACCTGTGCTTTTTTTCTTCGTCACCATTTCCTTCAGAAACTTTGCATATTTTGGCATTTGTTCAATCGCTTCAGTGAAAGAGAGATGTTAATATTGAAAGATCTCATATCTAAGAGTTCCATGAGCATGTTCAGATCGCTCCGATCTCACCATGACCGAAATACAATAATATACATTCAACACATACAGTTACGCAAACAAATATTAATTATCGACATGCTATGAATAAGATAAATAAAAAGGGATAGAGTTCCATACCAGTTGAAGATGTTCTTCACACTTCGAAACTCCAACGTAGCGAAAAACTTCAAGAGATCTACCAACGCCCAGCAGCAGCGTCAACAACAGCAGCATGAACAATCGCAAGAACACGAACGCCGCAGGGACAACACCACCACTAAAGAGCCCTAGGTATTCTCGGAGTGAAAACCCAAGGGGCGGTCTTTGGTAAATTTGGTAGAGGACGGAGGAAACATGAATCGTGTAGGCGATAAGCAAGTGGGAGGGAAAAAGCGCTATCGCATAGCAGATTGCTTATCGTTTAGGAGAAGTTACACGATCGTGTAGGATTTACTGAATGATCGTTTAGGAAAACGTATACGATCGTTTAGCTAAATCGGCACACTATACGATCGTTTAGAGAATCTATGAGATCAGGCAAGCGACAGTGTGTGATCATTTAGGCACAAGGTAGACGGTCGTTTAGGCGGAGAGGAGCTATCGTATAGTCTCTCATTTTACGAAAGCGGTCGTTTACAAATCTTCAAAGCGCACTTCCGAATTCTTTTTGGGCGATTGAACGATTGGGGCGATTCAAAATGAAAACATTTTTCATTTTAATTTGTCGGTTACAATAACCGACGGATCCTACTAACCCACATCCAATCATGAAAATTGGCTTAATTATCATATAATTAACCAATTAATTAATAAATAAATATAATCATATTATATTTTTATCCTATAGTTTGATATCACATATCTACTATAGTATTTTCTCCTCTACTTGATATAAATCATATTTATATCTAATATCTTCCAAATAATGTATCTCATATATTCAGCCAATTATATCATATATAATTAACCAGTCCAATTATATCATATATAATCGAACTTCCTCTTGTCAATTTGAACATTTCAAATTAACCTAAACACTGGTTCTCGACTTTATCCAAACTACCCAGGGGACCTAATGGACCTGTGGCTCGAAGCTTCAACAGTCCATGAATAGCTGACTAAACTCTTTAGCCACAAGATCCACCATCCGTTAACTATCAGGCATTCCACTAAAGACCAACAACTGAACTCTTCTTAGCACAGATATATTTCTGTGTCCATCGGATATAACCAATCATGAGTACGATGATCCTTCACAGATGCTCATAAGTATAGCTGGGCCAAATTATCGTTATGCCCCTGTAGTTACATCTTACTCCTTAAGTACCACTGATTCCTCTAATGAACAATACAACATAGTCCAACTATGTGTGAACACCTCTTGGGCCAAGAGAAGGTGTGTGGCGCCACATCGTTCAAGCCCCAGAATCAGCCCTTAAGAGAGCTATCTATCTACTTACCTCTACCTTAGAGAAGCAGTGAATTCCATCTTGTGTAGCTGAGTTCCCAGTTCCCAAATCAGACGAATCCCCAAAATGGTAGGTTTGAATCGGCAAACTAGCCACTCACACCCATACAAATCAAAGGACCGCCCTCAATGGCAAGAGTTCCCCACTCACTCAGGATTGAGGTAAGTAACCTATGGTCATCCTAGTGAAGTGAAGTCTCTGTCATGAACGGTGTTATATAACGAGACGTTAACACTTCATGGTCAGGTCTTATACAAACTCTTTGTATAGGACGCCCCCGCTCGCATGTCTCCAACACGAATGATCAGGATTAGACCATCTGTGACAAATCACAACACTTGTGATCATTCCACAAAGTGGGCCGCATCCGTAGCGTTACCAAGATAAGGTTTCCCTCCTATATCCATATACTACAAACCATTTTGGTTATCACTCAAGACATAATCCACTTGTATGTCACCACATACATGCTTGAGTCACATACAGATAACCAGAGATTTTATATTTATTGGTTTGTGGTAAAGAAAATAAAACAAGCAACTGAGCAAAATACAAGATGTGAAGTAAATATCATATATTAACAACACAAGCGTTTGTACAAACTATTTACAAACTACATAACATGAGACTTTAGGGCATCAATCCCAACAAATATATAACTGTTTCAGCATGTCTATGAAGCGATGATATTGCACTTCATCATTTTTCTTCTTCTTAAGTCTCTGAGGGAATGATAGTAGCTATATTTTCAAGGTTCCCTGTTCCATAGGCCTAGAAATGGACACAACTTCTGGTTCCATCGTCTCCTGTTCTTCTGGTTCCTCTTGAGTCAACAGGGTCTAAGATTCCATCGCAACTGGAATAGTCCGACTTGGCTCCTTCTTCTCTTCCGCCACTGTCTTTCCGCTTCGCAAAGTCACAACTTGACATTGCTCCTTTCCCGTACTCCTTGGGTTGCGCGGGAGCTCAGTTGAACTCGGCAACGCCCCTTGCGGTCTACTTTTGAGTTCGCCCACAATCTGTCCTATCTGAATTTCGAGGGTACGGATGTACGTCGCTTGATTCTAGAGTACTGTTTCATTATTCTCAATATACTACTTTAGTAAGCTTTCCAGAGATGAAGATTGCAACGCCTATGAACTGCTAGCTTGATTTTGCGATTGACCGTTTGTTTGCGGAAAAAATCCTTGTGACCCTTTTTTTTACGCCATTGATTGAAAATTTTGTTGTTGATTTTTCCATGCAAAATTAGGTTGGTTTCTCCACCCAGGGTTGTAAGTATTGGAGAAAGGGTTATTCTTTACGAAGTAAACAAATTGTGGATTCCTCGGACACTCTTCCATTGGATGGGCTTCTCCGCAAATGGCACAACTTGTGCTTGTTTGATCAATTGCATTGACCTGCTCCTTATGCGTTCCTCGGCTATTGATTACGATGCCTTGTATTAGATTCATCATCGCATTCATTTGGTTTTGTAGGGATGCGATGGCCCCACTACTTGCATCACCTTATTTAATTCTCAGTCGTTGATCGCTTTCCCTCCAGTCTTCTTGATTCTTCGAAATGCGATCAAGTATATTTTTAGCCTTGTCATATGTTTTGTCAAGCAAACCCTTAGCTGCTGCCGCATTGGCAGCCGTCTGTGACGCAAGGTTCAAACCGTGATAGAAAATTTCCATTTGGAGACAATCGGTTAAGCCATTATGCGGACAATCTCACACCAGTCTTTTAAACCTTGCCCAAGCATCACTGAGCGATTCGTCAATGTCTTGTTCAAAATTTGTAATTAACTTCCTCCTTTTTGCGTTCTCTATCGGGGAGAAGTACTTCTTCATGAACTTTTCAACTACTTGTTCCCAAGACGTTATCTCCCTTGGTTAGAGAGAATAGTCCCATTTCCTTGCTTGGTCACATGTTGAAAATCGGAACAGCGTTAGTCGAACCTCCTTAGTTAAGATGTTTGGGAACAAAAAAGTATTGCAGATTTCAATAGAACTCCAAAGATGGGCGTGTGGATCCTCGCCACGCCTTCTGCCAAGCTGTCTGGCAGTTTGAATCATCTGCAGCATAACCGGTTTCATCTTAAACCTCAATCCGTCCAAGGTTGCCCTCATGATTCTGAAGGAGAAATCATAAAGGTTGGGCGACGCATAGTCCCGAATGGGCCGATTGCGATCGTTCGCCAATAGAATGGGGTTTGCCATGATATTATTTGCATTTGCTACTCTGTCTTCCAGTTGCTCCGCTATGTTGGGATTTCCCTCTTGCTGTTGTCGGTAGTTGTTTCTTCTTCTTCTTCGAAAAATTCTTTCAATCTCTAGGTCGTAGTTGGACTCTGAAACTTGTCCTTCGCTCATACGACACCCGCTTCTTCCTTTACCAAAGGAGAGCAGTGCACAGAGGTTGAAAGCTGCAAAGAAAATAAAAAATTACTGTTAGCACAATATGTACTACCGTAGTCCCCGACAACGGTGCTAAAAAACTTGATGCGTTGTGAATGTGATGAAATAATGGTATGAAGTTATGGTGGTGAACTATGCGTTGCACATGCAAGTTTTCCTAGTAAAATCTAAGTATAATTCCTACTAGGTTGCCTAGTAATTCCAGGGTCGAACATAGAGACTATTGAGTTACTTATGCGACGGTAATTTTTTATTCCTTTGCGGTGAAAAAAACAATAAGTTGGTTGGTATGTTGTTTAAGGTATAAATCCTATGCGGCGTAATTGAGTAAAGAGTTAATGACAGTGAAAGTTACAATGAGTATGCGAGGAATGGGTTGAGAAGGGATTTAGCTAACACTTTCTAAGATTGCATTCAAGCTATGCGATCATGCTACACATATACAACAGCATGTCATCTCTCAATACAAATGCCATAGTTCTTATTCCTTGGATGCATATGATGTATACGATAATGTCTCTAGGACTTATGTTTAAGCCTCTATTCTTGTCTATGCGATGATGAATGATACACACATACACAAGGCGACCACCTACTATCATATCCTATTTCTAGGGTGCATGCAATGCATGATAGCAAACAGAACTTATCTCTAAGTCTCTACCTCTTGCATATGCATTTCTAATCTGACTCTCTCAAGCCTAGATTCTAACCTGACTCTCTTAAGTCTAGGTTCTTTCTTTAAACTACTCTCTCAAGTATCTTGAAAGGGTGATGGACGCATACATAAGACAAGATGATCGCATAAAATGAAGATCTTAGGTCATGCTAGCTAAGTGCTTCTCAACCCATTCAGAAATTTAGTTACTCATGTGCAATGTGAAGAGATTGAATAGATATAGAGATGAAAATTCCATTTTATAAATAAAATCAGAATACAGAACGACAATGGAAAGTAGGGATAGGACGCCTGGTAGCAATGTCTTGCTCCCCGAGGCTTTTACACTGTGTTTTACTCTAATCTACCCAAAAGAGTGTTCTGGCTTTCGCAAGTGTCGACCCTCTCTCCGTTATCAGCACTTCCCAGCAGTCTCTCGAGCTAACCAAGAATGATATTTCGGTGTCTTCTCTCTTTGCTCGCCTCCACCTTCTAAGTATAAGAATTACAAACTAACGGTTGTCTATGATCTATCTTCTATGTATATGGCGAACGGAAACCCTTTTAACAGTGGTGGCCTTCGGTATTTATAGAGCTTCAAGGTGAAGAGCTTTTCTCTCCAATGATTGCAATGATGGGAGGTCATTAAATCTCTGTCTGATGCGCCGATTAATGGTCACCGAAAAGTTGAATGTACTTGCTACAGTGTGTCGTTAACAACGGCTTGTCAACTAAATTCGGATTCGACCATCGTCTGCTTTCTGTCCTATCATGACTTATTATGCTTTCACCTTGATGCGTCGTCTTTATGCGACCACCTTCTTGAACAGATCTTCGCGAGCGCATATGATCGCATAGCTTTGCGGTTGCAATCTTCTAATGCGCTCGGGCGTCGAATTCCTTAGATCGCAATTTGCTTTGCGCCAATGCATTTTCTTGTACAAAATAAGTAAATTATCTGCTTTAATGCGATGGGCACATGCGATTGCAATCTTCTCAACTTAATGCTTTTGGACACGATTTTGTATATTTTTATTCTCGTATACCCACATTGTTTTATATTTTTGTATTGTAATAACGTGCATTTCTGTCTGTTATCATACCCCACCTCCAACTTAAAAATATATATTGTCCCCAATGTATTTCAAGTATAGCTCAGAAAAGAATAAAAATAAGGGAATAGAAAACCTCCCTTGTTAACGATGTCGCGCACAAGATAGTGGTTGTCGGGCTCGCCTTTTAGAAAGATGCTCTTTTCTCCTAGGTTGTCCCTACAAAACAAAAACAAAAAAGAAACCTAATATAGAAAACAAATAAACAAAGCAATAAATTTTTTCACTTGGCTCCCTCCAAGAAGGGCAAATTTTTAACATCGGTTGCTCGACATGACCTGTCCCCTGTTAAGGCACAAAGAAATTATCGTATTTTTCTGATCCCTTCTTAGATGAGTTGATATAGCCTGGTAAGGTTATAAGGCTCTTCATCTTTTAAAGAGAACTAGACAGGTCGAATTTGGTATTTTTCATCTTAGACAAGAAAGGTAAAAAGAAAGAATCAAAAGACTCAAGGACTGACTCAACAGAAAATAAAGACTCTGACTCAACTGACTCTTGAGAACAAGAAGAACAAAACTAAAAAAATATATGATATACCAGATGGCAGAACATGGCGAGATTTTTCAACCTCTAACTCTATCACTTGGAAATCAATGGGTTTAGGCTTGGGTTTTTCATAGTCCTCACAAATTGGTTATAAACATGGCATGCTATCCTTCAACTCATCCTCAATGTCGACATAGATTACCTCATCACCACACGCCTTGGTGATGTCACAAGAGATGTGTAGTAGGGGTTTGCATCCTCTCTCAACTGAATCAGAAGATTGAGTGACTGAGTCTCTCAAACTCTGAAGATCAGCTCCAACCTCAGTCTGAAGACTAAAGCTCTCCTAAAAGTCACATATCTCCTGCTAAAAAACAATATTGTTAATAGCAAGTCGTCTAATCACATCTTCTAATGACAAACTTGAGTTGGTGGTGTGAGCATGCATCATCATGTCGGACGTGGCAGGGGTGAATCATAGTGGAACTGGTCCCATCCTAGGTTTCCATAGTCTTAGGGCTCCATCCATCTGGGTTGTTGAAAATCGTCATCCATATAACTAGGATACCCTTCCATGGAGTAGTCTTGTGGCATAGGGGTCCACTGCAAATTTGGGCATGCTTGGTCAGGGTGATCAGTCCTACATGCTTGCACCTGCTGCAGGTTACCTGCAACCAACTGACTAACCAAAGAAGTTAACTCAGCAAATTGACCTCAAAGGTCACGAACCTCGTCACTAAGCTGAGATGCTCCACTCGATTATCCCCATCCTTATTGATGATATCTGTCCATACTTAGAACACTGACACAAAAAGGAAAACAAATCAAAAGCAAAATAATACTCTAACTATAAATTTAACTAACGAAACGTCTCCCCGACAACGGCGCCATTTTTGTTCGGATCGGGGATCGATGTCGTTAATTCGACTCCAAACCAAAACAAAAGAAAATTTATAATGTACTACTCCTATTACTACTAAAATATAGCAATCGTGGTAAGTCCGAGTCAATCCGCAAAGAAACGCGATTGGTTTTGTTAAGTTAATTTTCTAACTAGAGTGATAAATGGGGGATTTTGGTGTGGAAGAGATAAATGCGTGAAATTGAAATAAATAGTAAATGTAATCTAGAATTGGGGTCTATCTAATTTCTAAAGAAATAGAGAGTTCTTATGAAGTTTCTTTCATTAGGCATCAATTAATTACATTGAATCTGTCAACACCTCAACCTATTAGAAATTCTAATAGCCCAATTAGCCAATTTTGATAAAAATCCAAACCAATCCTACTTCAGTTTAAAACTTTTCCTTCTCAGCGACATACAAGTTAAAACTAAAAAGCATTAAGAAATGGTTCAATTGTTGAGACATACTACAAGTCGAACGTCATATCTTGTAGCATGATTTATTTGGAAAAGATTATATTAAGGCATACATGAGTTTGGCAAGAAAAAGTCTAGACCCTAAACATGTGATTCTAATACGTGCTACTAAATCAATCAATATTGCACAGGCTATGACGATTTTGTAAACAAGAATTTTAACAAAGTAATTTTTCAAAAGAATTCATTGAAACTCTTTTAACATTAAAACGAATCCATCCAAAGAATTCACAAGTTAAATTAATTAGAAAACCTTCAAGAAATTAACATGAGACTCTTGCTCAAAGAAATTAGATAGAGATTACCTCTCAATTCATAGATAAATCAAGAACGAACCACCAATCCATTGATTACACCCAAAATAAAAAGCAAAACTAACCTATAGACACTGAAAATTGAAGGAAAAGGAAGAAGAAGGAAGTTTAACTTCGGCCTCCATCAATTTGGCCTCCTAAGTTCGGCATAATTTGACCTAAAGACGAAGGGGAGTATTTATAGGAAAGATTGCAGCGTCGCAACGCTGAAAATAGCATTGCAACGCTGCACATTCTTCCTTAGAGCGTCAAAGTAGAGCGTCAGACTAGTGTTGCAACCCTATGATAGTGGCAGTTTCATAATTTTCACTGTTTTAAAATCTGTTTGCTCAAATCACCTCCAAATTGCTTCAAATTAGTATCGTTTGACTCCAATTTCTTGGATCTACCTCCTTGGTGCATGATACCTACAAAATAAGATAATAAACACATAAAATCCATTAATGAGCCTAAATTAAGCTAATAATAATAGCTTTTTTTGAAGTTAACATGCATTATTGACTCTACTATGAAGGTTGAGTACGTAGCAGCTTGTGAAGCTGTTAAGGAAGTTGTGTGGCTCAGGAAATTCCTCACTTGATCTTGAAGTGGTTCCAGACATGTCTAAGCCCACCATCCTTTATTGTGATAATAGTGGTATTTTGGCTAAATTCCCAAGAGTCTACAAGTCACAAGCACGGGAAGCACATAGAGCGGAAGTATCATCTCATCCGAGAGATTGTGCATCGAAGGGACATGATCGTCCCGTAGATAGCTTCGAAGCACAATGTTTCCGATCCATTTACAATGGCCCTCACGACTAAGGTATTTGAGGTTCACCTACAGAGTATGGATCGACGAAACAGGCCACATTTAGTCTAGGGCAAGTGAGAGATTTTGTACTAGGCACGTATTATGTCCTAGTTTATTGTTTTATATGTACTTTCATATCAGTATGACTTGTATGATGTACACCCTCACTAACTTTAGGGCAAGTGGGAAATTATTTGGGTTGATGCCCTAAATCTCGTGGATCCTGTAGTTTGTAATTGTAATATACAAATATTTTATTTATTTAATAAAATATGAGATGTTTTATTAAATATTTAGTAGCATTAACCCATAAACCAATAAACCAACATCCAAGGTTATCATCTGTAGCTTAAACATATATGTAGAGACATACAGGTGGATCATGTTTAAGTGATAACTCAAATGGTTTGTAGAAGATGGATAATGCTAGGTACCTTATCTTGGTGACGCTACGAATATGGCATACTTTGTAGATGTTACAATTGTTGTAAAATGCTACAAATGATCTTATCCTGATCATTCATGTAGAGACATGTGAATGGGAATATTCTATACAAACGAGTTTATATAAGACCGGACCACGAAATTTCTAGTCTCATTATATAACATCGTTCATAATAGAGACTTACATTTCACAAGGATGCCCATAGGTGACATGACCTGAATCCTGAGTGAGTTGTGAACTCTTGCCTATGAAGGCGGTCCTTTGATTTGTATGGGTGAGAGTGGCCAGATCACCGACTCAATAAGCCTACTATTTTGGCGATTCGTCTGATTGGGGAGCTGGGAATACAGCTACACAAAATGGAATTCATTTCTTCCCTAGCATTTGGGTAAGTAGATAACTTATTCCCTTAGAAGCTGATTCCCGGGCTTGAACAATGTGGCGCTACACCCTCTCTTGGCCTGAGAGGCGTTTGGTCATAGTTGGAATATGACTTATTGTTCATTAGAGGGATCAGTGGTACTTAATGAGTTAGATGTAACTACAAGGGCAAAACGGTACTTTTGGCCCAACTGTAGTTACGAGTAATTTGAGAAGGGTTATCGCACTATTGACTGATTATATCCAATGGACACAAAAATATATATCTAGTACAAAGAGTGCAACTCTCGGTCTTCAGTGGAGTGACCGGCAGTTAATGAATGTTGAATAATTAATTAAATAATTAATTAAACAATTAAAGGAGTTTAATTAATTATTCAAGTACAATTGGAGCTTCAATCTACAGGTCCATAAGGTCTCATTTGTAGCTCAACAAGAATTATTGAGAACTAAATTTTGGATTAATTTGAGTTGTTTAAATTATTTGAAGGAATTAATTATTATATATGATATAATTAATTTAAATTAATTGTATATGATATAATTAATATAAATTAATTATATATGATATAACTAATATAATGTTTTTTATATATTATAATATAAGTTTATTTAGAGAGAAATTAAATTTGAATATGATTTAAATATTAATTATATAGATGAGATTCATACAACTGGATTAAGTATAAATGTGATTTATATTAAATATCATGCATTGATGAGAGAATTAAAAATTATAGGTTATATTGTATTTGATATAATATAAAAAAGATAGGTTATATGTTATATATGATATAACATTAGGTTATATATAAACATCAGGTATATATATATATAATCTTAATTTAATTATATATTAACATAGGTCTAGGTGAAATCTTATTTCTGATATTACAAATATATTTACGTAGGTCCAAGTGAAATTAATTTTAAAATATTTAAAATTAAATTTAACCTATGTTTGCATGCAACTCTTGATTATAGATTTTAATTCTAATTTTATTTAACTTATAACTATTATAAAATTTAACGAAACAATTAAACCTAAGCCATGCATCTAATGACATACACAAAAATATAGATTATATTTCTAAGGTCGTAATGTCATGCTCATGCATTTTTATTTTCATTATATAACATAATATTTATATTATCAAATAATGAAAATAAACAACATACTCATCACATAATATAATACTTATATTATACAACATACTAATATAATATTTATATTAAAATATGATGTATGGACAAGTTACTATGCATACAATCATATAATACAACTCTTATATTAAATATGATGCATGGGCATGCTTAACTTAATCATGCAACTATATAATATAACTTTTTTATTAAAATGATGCATGATTTTATGTTTCTTATGGTGGGATTTATACTATATGACATACAATATGATATATAAATAATTAAAATCATGCAACACATGTATAATTAAATAAAACAGTAACATTGGGCTGAAATTGGCATCCTAAACATTAATAAAATTAATATAACACTTATATTAATTTAATTAATGAAAATACAATTAATAATGGATATTAAAAATTAATAATAACAAAATAAAAAAACTACAAAGAAACTACTAGAGAGACTCGAATCCATGATCTGGAGATTTCTTGATGCGCACGCTAACCATCTGAAGCATTCCAACACTACTTTTTAATGCTAGCATTGCAACACTAGCTTTTATGTTGCCACAACATTGGGCCACGTTGCATGCAGCGTTGCAACGGTGTGGCTTGAGCGTTGCGACGCTTTGAGGTAAAAAGCTTGCTCTACTTCGCCCGTTCATCCAATTTGCTCAATTCTTGCTCCAAAATTTCACCAGTTTGAAGCAAGAACTTCATCACGAACGACATGAACAAATACATACTCAATTACATGAAATTAAACACCCAAAACACTGGAAAATTACAATTTTAAACACCTTTAAAGCAATAAAATCTAGGCCAATTTCGAAACCATCAAATATGCAAAAATCCATACATTCATAATGCATTGTGCAATCACCAAAACCCTGAATTAAAGTTCAAGAACAAAATTTAGAGATTCGAGATGGCTCTTATACCAATTAAAGGGATTGAAATTCCCCGTAGCGGAAGCAATTGAATGCATTGGTCTCTAAACTTCGTTTTATAAAACAGAAAAATACAGAGAGACGAAAACAATCAATATTAACTTAAATATGCTATCTACTGTGTTAATCAAACAAAGAAAAAAGATATAAAGGGAATCATATACCCTCGAAGACCAATTTTTTGCGTTAATCTCTAACGTGTGGTCTTCTCCTGATCTCACAAACATCACAATCGAACACCACCATGAGATCTTCCCCATTATTCTCAAGGACGAGAATTGTGCAGAGGTGTGGGCTTGCACTTAAAATTGGCATGAGGGAAAGAGAAGAGAAATGAGAGAAATTTTCTTCTTTCTAAAAACTATATGTTATATCACATATAATATAAACCATAGTTTATTATTCTCTCAAATAACCTAAGGTATTAATATGAATCACATTCATATTAATTTTAACCTATAGTTTTTATATGAATCACATTCATAAAAATAATAATTGAATCATATTCAAATTATAATACCTCTCAATAAAATATGTAAATTTAATATGAATCATATCTATATTAATTTTAACATATAGTTCCTATATGAATCATGTTCATATAATTAATATCTGAATCATATTCGAACATTTATTTCTCTCATAAAACTTTATAAATGTAATAAATCATATTCATATAATCAATATTTGAATAATATTCAAATATTTATTTCTCTCATAAAAATGTATGAACATTTATTTCTCTCATATCCATTTAATTAGTTTGAACAATTCAAATTAAATCAAAATTAATTTGATTCCCATTAGTTCTTATTGAGCTAACGAGGGGACCTTTTAAACCTATAGATTGAAGCTCCAATGACACGAGATTAATTTATTAAACTCTTTTAATCAAATTAATCAACATTCATTAACTGTCGGTCACTCCACTAAAGACCGACAGTTGAACAAATCACATTATAGATATATTTACGTCTCCATTCGATATAACTAATAACCAACACGTTGACTCTTCACAAATTGCTTGTAAGTACAATTGGGTCAAATTACCGTTTTATCTCTGTATTTACATCCAACTCTTTAAGTATCATTGATTCCTCTAATAAACAATTAGTAATAGTCCAACTAACCCCTCTAGGCCTATGATAGGGTAAGACACCTCATTGTTTAAGTCTCGGAATCAGTCCTTAAGGGAGTAATTTATCTTCTTGCCCTAACTATAGGGAATGAGTGAGTTCCTTCTTGGTAGTTGTGTTCCGAGCTCCCCAGTCGGATGAATCTCTAAAATAGTAGGCTTATTAAGTCGACGAATCTAGCCATTCTCACCCATACAAATCAAAGGATCCCCTCATAGGCAGGAGTTCACAACTCACTCAGGATTAAGGTCAAGTCACCTATGGTCATTCTGGTGAAATGTAAGTCTCTTCTAGCAATGATGTTATAAAGAGAGAATTAACATTCCGTGGTCCGGTCTTTATACAAACTATTTTGTATAAAAAAAACCCTCCCCCCTCCTCACACACACACACACGTCTCCACAATAATGATCAGGATCAGATCATTTGTAGTACTTTACAACAATTGTAACAACTACAAAGCAGACCATATCAGTACTGTTCCTAGGATAAGGCACCCGACCTTATCCATATACTACAGACCATTTAGGTTATCAATTAAACACGATCCATTTGTATGTCTCCACATACATGTTTAAGTTACATCAGATAACCTTGGATCTTAGGTTAATGGATTATTGCACAAGTAATGTAAAATCAATCAACCATAAATTCAACTAACATAAAACTATGACGCTTTAGGGCATACACCTTAACACTCTTCTTGGTTCACATTATCCTCTCCTACACCATGCTCAAAAACCCCTTTAACACGTACTTCTTCATCTTCTATCTCATTCTCCACACTTACATTATGTTCAAACCCCCCATGTGCACAAACATTATCCTCCTTACCGTACATTGAGGATGATGGATCATTATCCTCGGGATAGTATGGATAAATAAAGAAACTTTCATCAAATAAGTTATATGGGGAAATATTAATATTTAACGGGGTTATTGATGTAGCATAACCTAATGGAGAATTTTGTTCGAAGGAAGGTTGTGTAAGATAATAAGGTGGTGGATATTCTTGGGCTAAATTGTATGGAAAGCTTGGTTGGTATGAGAAACTAGGGTTCTTTAATTCACTATCGCCATACATAGGTTTCGATTTATTGATAAATAGATAGGGGGCCTACATGCGTCCTCACCATTGAAAAAGAACCTAAGTTCTTAATCATTTTGTATAAACTACATAGGTCTAGATCCAAAATTTTATAAACATCTTAGGATGAGATCGTGGTTATTTGAGTCAATCTTACTTAGGTTATACGACTCTAACAAGAAATCCTAAAAGCAAATGTCACCTCTTACATTCAAACCCCTTAGATCACCGCTTGCTTATTCTCATTCATCCTCATTCCAAATATCACCATACCAAACAAACACGTGAGACATTCTGCAAGTGAAGATAAAACTTACTGGCCACAAGAAAATTTATAAATAAATATTAAAAAAAAAAACCTAGGAGAAAGAATGTATAAATAAATATTAAAAAACGAGGAGAAAGTTAACTTAAGTTAACCAAGCCAAATTTACAAGAGAGTTAACCTGGCCAACTTTACGAGAGAGTTGACCTGGCCAATTTTACGAAAGAGTTGACTTGACCAACTTTACGAGACAGCTTGATTGGTTCAACTTCATGAGACAAAAGTTGAACAAATAAGCTATCTCATAAAGTTAAACCAACTCATAAAGTTGGATAAAGTCATCTTGGCAAGAAAGACAACTTCACAAGACCTTAATTAAATAAAACAGTAATATTGGACCGAAATTGGCATCTTAAACATTAATTAAATTAATATAACACTTATATTAATTTAATTAATGAAAGTACAATTGATAATTAATTATTACAAATCAATAATAAAAAAATGAAAAAATTGCAAAGAGACTACTAGAGAGACTCGAATCCAAGACTTAAGGTTTCCTGATGCACACGCTGACCATCTGAAGTGTTGTAATGCTACGCTTTAATGCTAGCATTGCAACGCTGGCTTTTACGTTGCCGCAACATTGGGCCACGTTGCATGCAGCGTTGCAATGCTTCGTGTAGCGTTGCAACACTGCGGCTTGAGCGTTGAGATGCTTTAAGGTAAAAAGTTTACTATGTTTCGCCCGTTCATCCGGTTTGCTCAATTCTTGCTCAAAATTTCATTGATTCGAAGCAAGAACTTCATCACGAATGACACGAACAAATACATACTAAATTACATGAAATTAAATGCCCAAAATACTGGAAAATTACAATTTTAAACACCTTTAAAGCAGTAAAATCTAGGCCAGTTTCGAAACCATCCAATATGCAAAAACCCATACATTCATAATGCATCATGCACCCATCAAAACTCTGAATTAAATTTCAAAAACAAAATTTAGAGATTCGAGATGGCTCTTATACCAATTGAAGGGATTGAAATTCCACGTAGCGGAAGCAATTGAATGCATTGGTCTCTAAACTTCATTTTATAGAACGGAAAAATACAGAGAGACGGAAACGATAAACAATATTAACTTAAACATGCTATCTACTGTGTTAATCAAACAGAGAAGAAAGATATAAAGGGAATCACATACCCTTGAAGACAAATATTTCGCGTGGTCTTCTCCCGATCTCACAAACACTGCAATCGAACACCATCACGAGATCTTCTCCGTTATTCTCAGGGAAGAGAAACGTGCATAGTGTGGGCTTGCACTTAAAATTGGTATGAAGGAATGAGAAGAGAAATGAGAAAAATTTTCCTCTTTGTAAAAACTATATGTTATATCACATATAACATAAACCATAATTTATTATTCTCTCAAATAACCTAAGGTATTAA
Source organism: Benincasa hispida (assembly GCF_009727055.1). NCBI lineage: Eukaryota > Viridiplantae > Streptophyta > Magnoliopsida > Cucurbitales > Cucurbitaceae > Benincasa > Benincasa hispida. Next base: position 31,125,126 of record NC_052360.1, read on the forward strand.
TATGAATCACATTCATATTAATTTTAACCTATAGTTTTTCATATTAATTTTAACCTATAGTTTTTATATGAATCACATTCATATAAATAATAATTGAATCATATTCAAATTATAATACCTCTCAATAAAATATGTAAATTTAATATGAATCATATCTATATTAATTTTAACATATAGTTCCTATATGAATCATATTCATATAATTAATATTTGAATCATATTCGAACATTTATTTCTCTCATAAAACTATATAAATTTAATAAATCATATTCATATAATCAATATTTGAATAATATTCAAATATTTATTTCTCTCATAAAAACGTATCAATATACATTATATTATATAATGTATCAATATACATTATTTAACTGTACCTTATACAATTAATTCCCTTTAATTAATTTGAACAATTCAAATAAATCAAAACTAATATGATTCTCATTAATTCTCATTGAACTAAAGAGGGGACCTTATAGACCTAAAGATTGAAGCTCCAATGACATGAGATTAATTGATTAAACTCTTTTAATCAAATTAATCAACATTCATTAACCGTCGGTCACTCCACTAAAGACTGGCAACTAAAATCTTCACACTATAGATATATTTACGAGTTCATTGGATAAAACTAATCAACAACATGTTGACCCTTAACAAATTGCTCGTAGTACAGTTAGGTCAAATTACCATTTTACCCCTGTATTTACATCCAACTCTTTAAGTATCGTTGATTCCTCTAATAAACAATTAGTAGTCCAACTAACCCCTCTCGGCCCAGAAGAGGATAAGAAGCCTCATTGTTTAAGTCACGGAATCAACCCTTAAGGGAGCAATTTATCTTCTTGCCATAACTATAGGGAAGGAGTGAATTTCTTCTTGTGTAATTTTGTTCCCAGCTCCCCAATCGGATGAATCTCCAAAATGGTAGGCTTATTAAGTCAGCGAATTTGGTCACTTTCACCCATACAAATAAAAGGATTGCCTTCATAGGCAGGAGTTCAAAACTTACTCAAGATTAAGGTCAAGTCGCCTATGGCCATTTTGGTGAAATGTAAGTCTCTTCTAGCAACGACGTTATAAAGAGAGAATTAACATTTCGTGGTTCGGTCTTTATACAAACTCTTTTATATAAGATATGCCTCCCCCCCAACCCCAACACACACATACACATATGTCTCCACAATAATGATCAGGATAAGATCATTTGTAGTACTTTACAACAATTGTAACAACTACAAAGTAGACCATATCAGTAGTGTTACCAGGATAAGGAACCCAACTTTATCCATATACTACAGACCATTTAGGTTAAACATGATCCACTTGTATGTCTCCATATACATGTTTAAGTTATATTAGATACCCTTGGATCTTAGGCTAATGGATTATTACACAAGTAATATAAAATCAATCAACCATTAATTCAACTAACATAAAACTATGACGCTTTAGGGCATACACCTTAACACTCTTCTTGGTTCATATTATCCTCTCCTACACCATGCTCAAAAACCCCTTCAACATGTACTTTTTCATCTTCTACCTCATTCTTCTCACTTACATTATGTCCAAACACCCCATATGTATAAACATTATCCTCCTTACCATACATTAAGGATGATGGATCATTATCCTCGGGATTGTATGGATAAATAAAGAAATTGTCATCAAATAAGTTATATGGGGCAATATTAATATTTAGTGGGGTTAGTGATGTAGCATAATCTGATGGATAATTTTGTTCAAAGGATGGTTGTGTACGATAATAAGGTGGTGGATATTCTTGGGCTAAATTATATGGAAAGCTTGGTTGGTATGAGCAACTAGGATTCTTTAAGTCACTGTCGCCATACATAGGTTTGGACTTTGTTGATAAATAGATAGGGGGCCTACATGCGTCTTCATCATTGAAAAAGAACCTAAGTTCTTAATCATTTCGTATCAAGTACATAGGCCTGGATCCAAAATTTTATAAACATCTTAGGGTGAGATCGTGGTTGTTTGGGTCAATCTTACTTAGGTTATATGACTCCAACAAGAAATCCTAAAAGCAAATGCCACCTCTTACATTCAAACCCCCTAAATTACCGCCTGCATATTCTCGTTCATCCTCATTCCAAATACCACTATAGCAAACAAACACGCGAGGCATTCTGCAAGTGAAGATAAAACTTACTAGCCGCAAGAAAATATATAAATAAATATTAAAAAAAACCTAGGAGAAAGTTGACTTAAGTTAACCAAGTTAAATTTATGGGAGAGTTGACCTGGCCAACTTTGCGAAAGAGTTGACCTGACCAATTTTACGAGAAAGTTGACTTGGCCAACTTTACGAGACAGCTTGATTGGTTCAACTTCATAAGACAAAAGTTGACCAAAGGAGCTATCTTATAAAGTTAAACCAACTCAACTTCCGTGTAAAGTTAGACAAAGTCATCTTCGCGAGAAAGACAACTTCATGAGACATCGGTTTTGAACTTTACGAGACAAATAAAAAAAACACCAGAAATAACTTTCCTACGTTTAATCATGCTCCAATATTTTTCATTTTTTAGTTTTCTCTCCACTTTTTTTTTCCTAAAACGCAAGAACTCTCTTTTATAACATAAATAAGTAAAAAAGAAGTAAGAATTTTGTTGGTTACTAAAAACTTTCTTTTAAAAGTAATTTTTTGGCTTCATTTTGCCGACTTTCCAAAAAAATAAAAGACCACTTTTCAGCATACATATCTCTTTTCGAACTCTAGAAAAAGGAAAGAAATTGTTCCTCTGAACTTGGGACCCTCTGAAAAGATTATTCCTCTGAAGTTGGGACCCTCACGTAAAGCGTATATTTTATAATGCTAGGCTCACATATGTTACTTAACATATTTCAATTTTCTCTATCATCAATGTCTACCATTAAAAACATATTTATGCATTTTATTCCATAATGGACGAGGTGATACTTCTTTCTTCTCCCTCTTCAAATTCTTCTTTCATGTCAAAGTGAGTTTAAATCAAAGGTAATTAGCATAATCTTCTTTTCTAGAAATCAGAGGTTCAATCTCCACCCACCGTTATTATATGGTTTGTGAGAGTGAATTATTGTCCTTATAACAAGAATGGAAGTTCATGAAACAAACGTTAATTCTTCTTTCCTATTCTTAATCTTTTGATTTTCATCTTAAAATTTGGGAACTGCTGTCTTTGTGACCATATAGTTTGTTACCATAACTTTCTTGAAAGGCATTAATAGAATACAATATGTCAAAGACATTAAGCTAAAAATTAGTTTTAAAGATAATAGATAAAAATAAATATATTAATCTCAATATAACATGCGACCTCATAAATTTTAAGTAGGTTTCAATCATGCTTCTATATTTTGAAATGTTTCATTTTTATCTTTAAAATTTAGAATTTGTTCATAAAAAATACTCTTGAAAAGTATTTTTCAATAAAATAAGATAAAAATTGATATGACGATTAAGTGTAAAAATTAGAAGGCATACATAACCTCATTTGTAATCCTATTTGAGTAAATTGACTTGACAAGTAAAAATTGATTGGATAAATGATTTTAACGCTATTTATTAAATTAAATAAATGATAATAATAATTTTAATCTTCTACATAAAAGTAAACAATATCACCTTCAAACTTTTATACATTAGTTGCCTAATCATTTTCCAAAACTTATTTTATTCCGACAGATTTTTTTTTTTTTTTTTTTTTTTTTTTTGCAATAATTTCAAAATTCGATAGTATTTTATGAAACAATTTTAAAGTCAAACTTAAAAGTGAAACTTTTTAGAATCTATGGACATAATTGAAGAACTTAGAATTTAGGAGTATTTATATAATTAAAAAAATAAGGTTAAAATACTATTTTGTTCGGTATGCTTTCAAGTTTGTTCAATTTTCATTATCCAATTTTAGACTTTGTACTTTGAATAAATCTTAAATTTAGTTCCACTACTATTTTATTATTGATTTTTTTATAAAATTTTTTTGTTATCTATAACATTCTTACTAAAAAATTTTAAAACATATTCACATATTGTATTTTCTTGCATGAAAATTATTATTATTATCTAAACAATTTCGATAGAAATTAACATAAAGTGACTAAATTTAATATTAATTGAAAATACATAAACTAAAAATTAGACATTTGAGAATAAAAGAACTAAAATTGAACAAACTTCAAAGTACAGGGACAAAAGGAATATTTTAATAAAAAAACAATAAAGATTTTAATTTTGGGTAGTTTTCAAATATAGAAAAATGAACTAATTTATTTAAAAATATTTAGAGTAGTTTTGTTATTTGAAATAATTATTCTGAATTTGGTCTTAAAAAAATCTATGAAAAGATTAAAAAAAAGAAAAGAAAAGAAAAGAAAAATTGTGATGAATTTTGAATTAAAAACTTTGTTTTGGGCTTAGGGCTTTATTGGTCCAAATCCGTTCAATTTGGGCAGGCCTCCCAGTTGCAGGCCTACGATTCTCCTATCCTCTTTCTCACCATTTCTCAACTCAATCGCCACCGCGAGCGTGGCGGCCGAAACACGCCGTCCGTCCATTTTGTTTTACCAAGAAACGGTGGCAAATCCGATTTGGGATTCACGATATTCTCCTCTCAAGCTTCAACAATGGCACCGTTTCGTCTTGCCCCTTCTCAGATTTCATTCCTCCTCAAATTTCGCTGCACTTTCTTCCTCTTCTCTCTTTTGGGATCGTTGCTATGTTTACTCCGGTGAGGCTTTCCCTCGTCTTCTCTGATTGTTAATCAACCAAACTGGACTACGCAACGAATTGGAGTATGACTGATCATACTTCCGACGATACCAAGCCGTCATTGAAGTCCCTTCCATTACAAGATTGGGAATCCCTCATCGAGGACTTCCACAGCGGCGGCCCTCGTCTTCACCGATGGACTTCTCAATTTTCCATCACCGTTTCTTCTCTTCTGGACTTGGTTCTGTCATCCATCCTCAAGCGGGATTTCCCTCTCAATCTCAAGCTTCAGCTCCTCCATTTCATCGATGAGTTTGTTTCCTTTTCCGATTCTTCCGATTCTGTTTTGTCTGAATCCGTACTTGAGCGTTTGATTGATACCCTTCGTGTGGTTTTACAATCTCCAACTTCTGATGGTCTTCATTTTACCTTCTCTCTCAAGGAGCAAATTATGGTTTCCACCACCTCCATTTTCATTTCCCTCGATGCTTTGCGTAATTTCGATGTTCGATTGCTTGAGAGCTTGACTGAATTGCTGCTTACTGTTGTCAATCGCCCCAATCATGGGATTGATAGGCAGGCTCGGGCAATTGCGTGCGAATGCTTGAGGGAATTGGAGAAAGCTTACCCTTGTTTACTGTCTCATGTTGTGGGACATCTATGGAGCTTGTGCCAAAGCGAGCGCACGCACTCATCCCAGAGCTATATTTTACTTTTCACAACCGTCATCAGTAGTATTGTTGCCCAAAAATCAAGTGTCTCGATCCTCAGCACGTCCATTCCTTTGGTTCCTTTCAATGTTCCACATTCTGTTCTTGCTCCAGATTCGATCTCGAATCGAGAGGTTTCTCCTGTACTGAATTCTAAAGAATTGAGGAGGGCAATAGCGTTCTTGCTTGAATCACCACAAATTCTAACTCCGCCTGCTATGGTGGAATTCATGACTATGATAATGCCTGTAGCTATAGCTTTGGAGTTGCAGGCGTCAATGTTGAAGGTGCAATTCTTTGGAATGATATATTCCTTTGACCCATTGCTGTGCCATGTTGTTTTGATGATGTATTTGCATTTTTTAGATGCATTTGATGAGCAAGAAGGCGAGATCGCTCGCCGACTTTTGTTGATTTCTAAAGAAACACAGCAACATCTGGTTTTCCGTATGCTTGCACTCCATTGGTTGTTGGGTTTATTCAGGATTGATAGTCCACTTGGAAAAAAGACGATTTCGTTTGCTGAAATGGGTTTGAGCTTCTATCCTGCGGTGTTTGATCCGCTTGCTCTTAAAGCTTTGAAGCTCGACCTTCTTGCCTTGACCTCAATACGTAGTACAATGCACAAAGCAGAGACTGTTTCAGGGGAAGATTCAGAATCAGGGAAGTCAGTGGTGAAGCTTCTTCAAGATGGTCTGGTATGCGTATCAGCTTTCAAATGGTTACCTTCAGGAAGCACAGAAACTGCTGTTGCTTTTCGTGCCTTCCATAAATTCTTGATCGGGTCTTCATCTCATTCTGTCTCTGACTCGAACACCAACAAAAGTCTTGTGGACTTCAACGTCTTCCATATGTTGCAGGTTCTTCACTGCTATATATTTTTTGTTACTGTTTTGTCGAAATTTACAATTTTCTTAACTAGTATGTCAAGGTGAATGGTTATAAAATGTCAAGAAAATTTACTACTCTTATAAACTTCTATTTTCCCGTATTATTTGCTGAATGTTGTTCTGCTGGAGAATATTGTATGAACTAAGAAAAATGTGAACAATATAGAACGTCATTTGAGATTTTTATGGTTTCATAAGTGCTTATCAGGCCTGGAAGCTTGAAATCTATGGAGTTTAGAATCATGAGCTAATAGAACAGTATCCAATTCTAGGGTTATCTCTATCTGGTGTTGTAGCGTGTGAAACCACGTCAATTTTTCTCTAATGGGCTAGAAGTTTAAAACATGTATGAACTTTTTCATATGGAGGAGTTGGGGGAGATAATTTTGTCCTAGCCTTGAGAGGCCTTTATATTCATGAGAAACAACTGAAGCCTTTTTTCTCTTTCTGCTTATTTGTTGTTAGGATGGGGAATGGTGGTTGACAAAAAAAAAAGAAAAAAAAAAAATCAACTGTATTTTGATGTTTCCAATATTTATTTTCCAGGAGATGCTTGTGGAGTTAATATTGGAAGGTCAGAGATTGGTTCCCGTTATTGTTGTTTTCACTGACCGCTTGTTAGGGTGTCAAAAGCACAGATGGTTAGGGGAGAGCCTGCTCCAAAAATTTGACGAGCATTTGCTTCCTAAAGTTGCAATCAACTACAAATTAGTATCTTGTTTCTCAGTATTCAATAGAATGGCTGAAAATGATACAATACCTCCCAGTGGATTGTTAGGACTTTTTGTCAAGTTCATGTTGTTTCTTGTTGAGAAACATGGACCAGATACAGGGCTGAAGTCTTGGTCTCTTGGAAGTAAGGTACTTGGCATTTGCCGGACATTGTTGATGCATCACCAAAGCTCTCGATTGTTTCTTAAAATGTCTCGTCTGCTTGCATTTACTTGCCTATATTTTCCTGACTTGGAAGTTCGTGATAATGCAAGGTATGTAAGTTCAAGATTCTCTCACGTTCTTTCAATTTCCTTCTTTTTATCTGGCTTATTTTGACAATTTGAAACGATGTAGATAGTATACAGACTTACAGACTTTTCCATTGAACCTCTCTTAGTTTTGGGTATATTTCAGGATCTACCTGCGTATGCTGACTTGTGTACCTGGAAAGAAGCTTAGGGACTTGCTAAAGCTTGGAGATCAACCCTTCGGCGTTTCACAAACTCTTCATTCTGGCACTTTATACAATGTCCAATCTCCACGACTTTCTCATGATCTCAAGAAGTGCAGAAACATCTCATCCTATATACATCTAAAACGAAAAATTCCATTACTTGTAAAACATTCTTGGTCCTTATCTCTATCAACTCTAGGAGTTGAAAATGATAAGTCTGGTTTTCCAGAGGGTATCATGGACACTGAAACTGTGGTTGAAGAAAGGGTGACCGAATTCTCTTCTAACATTGAAAAAATTAATCTACCTCAGGAGCCTTTGCGTGTGATGGACTCTAAGATTTCCAAGATTTTGGAGATACTACGGAGACATTTTTCATGCATTCCTGACTTCAGACATATGCCAGGGCTTAAAGTTACAATATTTTGTAGTTTAAGTTTTGATTCGGAGTCATTTAATCGCATTTGGGGAGGTGGTACATTTGCTAAGAATCTGGATGATATGGATAACCATCCTGCAATGTACGCAACCGTGCTCAAGTTTTCTTCTTCTGCATCATTTGGTCCCATTCCAGCCCGTCATATACCTTTTATTTTGGGGGAGTCTCCTGGGGATGAAGGTTCTCCTAGTTCAAGGGGGGTCTCCTCATTGGACATTGTTCCTATCCAGAATGGTTATGGGAAAGATGAAAGATTTAAGGCTCTGGTAGCAGTTGAATTGGAACCAAGGGAGCCAACACCAGGACTTGTTGATGTCTCAATTGAAGCTACAGCAGGAAGTGGCCAGATCATTCGTGGTCCGCTTCAGAGTATCACGGTTGGACTTGAAGATTTGTTTCTTAAAGCTGTTGTCCCGTCCGACATCTCAATGGATGAAATCCCTGGTTATTATTCAGATTTATTCAATGCTCTATGGGAGGCGTGTGGGACGTCTTCCAATACTGGGCGGGAGACATTTTCACTGAAAGGAGGCAAAGGAGTTGCAGCTATTAGTGGAACCAGATCAGTTAAACTACTTGAAGTCTCAGCGGCTTCTTTAATTGAGGCTGCTGAACACTACCTGGCTCCTTTTATTGTGAGCGTTGTTGGTGAACAGCTCATTCAGATTGTGAAGGATCGGAACATTATCAAGAATGTCATCTGGGAGGATATGGCATCTGAGAACTTCTCACAAGTGACCTCTGCAGTACCTGATCTTGATAGAGGCCCACTACGTCTTACATATTTTTCAAATGAAGACGAAATGGGAAGTCTTGTCAGTAGTTATAAGAGAAACATGGGTCACTTCCATATTTTGATATTTCTTCCACCAAGGTTTCACCTTCTTTTTCAGATGGAAGTTTCGGATTTTTCAACATTAGTTCGAATTCGAACTGATCACTGGCCTTGCTTGGCTTACATTGATGATTATTTGGAGGCTTTGTTTCTTGCGTAGGAGGAAACCAATTAGTTTCACTATCACCTTGGCAGACTCTCTAGATCATTTCATCCGGATTTGTTGTAGACTCTTGAAAGATGCCCGGGCACTTTCTTTTGGAGGGGGAGGGTATTTTTTTGGAAACCCTTAATAGATATACAAAATTAGTAAATACATTTGTAGTTTCTGCTCAAATTGTAGTTCTTTCTAAGTGCACCAAAGGAGGCCGATAAATTCTTTTCTTCTTTTCGTAGTTGAGTGGTTTAGCATTTTAAGGTTGGGTCATTATGCCAAAGGCTTAAAAGTTGCAAATGTAAACTAGAACTGTATTTATGATGCATACGACCACATGTATAATTTCTTGTGTTGTGAATTGTTGCCTTCTTATTTATATCCCAGAAAACGTTTTCAGTTTTTAATAAGAATGATATCGCAGAACACGAAATGGATTGTTGATTTGGTTCTGGTTAAACAAATAAGGTTAGAATGTGTATTAGTTTTGTTTGATTGGAACTAACATTTGGACAAATATCCATTGTATTGAAATCCATCTGTAATTGGTTTTTGTTCCTTTTTTTGCTAGGTTCAAGCGTTCAGGATTTTGCGCTTTCATGTAGGGGAACACTTACTCAAGGTAAGACACCAGAATGAACTCACCTTTTTATGAATTGCATACTCCATTCTAATTGGCTTTCTGTTATGTTTATTGGGTACAGTATACATTACAAAGCAAAACAGTAATTAGTTAATAACCATAGTTCGAAACATTCGTTTGGATTGAGTTGGATTGAGTTAGGTTGGTCTTGTCTCCCACAGCCTCTTCTCAGTAAACCAGCTTCAATGGTCTCATCATCGCATTGTCTTCATGATCCAGTATCTGCATTCATTTCACAACACTACACCAGTTATTTCTTCTCTCGCTTTAAAAACATTATTAAAAAAGATGTAACTTGCTACTTACATGACAATGGTACACGTAACCGGGTTCTGCAGTTGCATCGAATGGGTACGATGCATTCGAGTGTATGTGGGAAAATCTCACCAGTATCTTTGTCACATATCCAGGCATCATCTTGTACACATTCTTCCACCCTTTCTCATGACTATTTACTTTTATTCTCTTTCCACGTGCATGTTCTTCAATTTTGCACTTCACTGCATCATTCTTTTTCGTCATACAATCCTTAAATTCTTCCAGGTGAACCAACTCCGTTTGTTCCAATGCGGCCAATAGCCCCATGTGAATGTGTAATGGATGATTGTCTTCCGTTAGATTGATCACATACCATATCTCTGTGCTGCCTACCTTTGGCTTCTCTGTCACAGGTGCTTCATATGGTTTCCCGTTTAGGTATAGATGGGTCGGCTCGTCAATGTCGCTCGTGTATTCGTACATGGCAATGTACCGAGTATACGATACACTGGATAAATCTGGTTTCGGATATTTTATTAGTCTCTTGGGAACACGCTGCATTTCAACTTCTTTGTTTTTCGAAATGTAAAATTTCATCACTTTGCTGTTAGCTTCATTGACGGGGTCGCCAGATGGATAAGGGTAGGCTGCGTCGTTGGCTAGGATGACTGTGTCGCTTGTTGACTTTGAAAAATCAACCACCACGTCAGCAATCTCAGATGGTGCCAGTAGGATAGCTTTGGATACTACAGGTTTTGCAAGGTAGGCCGAGTCAGATGCCACCTGTATGAATCTAAGGCCATTGGTGAAGAAGAATCTGAAGAATCTAGCATTGCTGGCGTTTATGATGCGAAACCGATACTTGCGACGTCGTACCCTCATACGTGGCCAGGCTTTGCCGTTGACCACGATAACGTCGCCGAAGTATTCAGGTTGCCATTGGGGATGTATGGAAGGATTGTTGCCAGTGGAATTCATGAAGATAGAGCCATTGTAGAGGAAGCTTCGGTCAAAGACAAGCAACGGTCGGTCGAATTCACGGCCGTGGGGGAGCCGGAGCGGGGCCTCGACGTCGGGGTGGCGGATTATATAAGCTCCGATGAGGCCAGCGAGTAGGTTGACTCTAGTCAACCCCATGGCATGATCATGGTACCAAAGATTGCTAGGGTGTTGCTGATTGGTATAGTGATATGTCTTTTGGGTCCAGGAGGGTCCTTTGTCCTTGAAGCCATTAGTGAACCATGAGGTTGCATGGCCGTCGCTAGCCGGCGCGGTGATGCCACCATGGAGATGAACCACCGTTGGGACGCCGTTGTTGCTGGCGGGGATGGCGGTCGGAATTGTGGGGTCCCATGGAAGAATGTGCTTTGGAGGGAGGTGATTTAGCCACGTCACATACGTGGAGATGCCGTGGACGGCCTCGATTGTGGGACCAGGAACTGTTGCAGTGTCCTTGGAAATTCCGTAAGCAAAAACAGAAGTTGGGGGAAGATCTCGGTGAAATTTCTGAAATAAAACAAAACACAATAATAATAACAAATGATTCTAGGCCATTGAATTTAAAGGTGCAATAATTTCCCTTTTTTTTTAAGGGTGCAATAATTTCCCCTTGAGAAATCAATCCCAGTCAAAATCAGATATTTTCATTTTCTCTTTAAAAAAAATCTCATACGGTAGAATCGTTTATTATTCCAAATCCCACAATAATTCAACGAAGAATCTAGAAAAAAAAGTTTAAAAAAATGAAAAGAAAAGAAATGAAGAGAGACAAACCCATTTTTTGAGGAACATGCCAATCTGGAGATGGTTAGGATATTGGGCATGGAAGCCAAGGAGCTTGGGCATGTCGGGCAAGTCATCAACGAACATGGCCAGTTTCTTCCAACTTATAAGCTCCTCGGAATCACCAAAAACAGTTGCAGATAAACAGAAAAACATGAATAGAAACGGCAAAACCATTGTTGGAGGAGGAAGAGTTGAGGATAATTCTGGGGATTTAGATTTGGATTTTGATTTTGATTTTGGTTTTGTTTAGGAAGAGAATATATATATATACATAAATGGTGTGTGAGAGTGGGAAAAGGGAGTGATGGAGTTTAGAGAGAGAGAGATAGTGCGTAACGCCTTGGCTCTGTCTTTAATTTACTTTCCCTTTTCATTTTTCTTTCCTAATTTTTTATATTTGTTTCTGTTTGTTTTTACAATCTTTTTATTTGCTCTCTCTCTCCCCCTCCTCACCATGGATTTATAGATCCATAAATGTGACAGAGAATGATTACTTTTGCCTCAAAATCTTGAAGAGCAGTTTGGAACGTTTAGATAATATAGGATGTAGGAAATTCTGATGTCTATATTTTGGTGTACAGAGTTGTTATATCTTACTTGATATGTTTGTGTTTGGGTGTGCAGAGTTGTTATGTCCGAGTTCATTTGTCTGTGTTTGGGTGTGCGGATTTGTTATGTCCGAGTTCATTTGTCTATAATAATTTACCTGTATGAACACTTTTTTAAAAAAAAATCTTATAATCCAATTATTGTATCCATCCTATTTGAAATAAGACATTGATTGCATTTTTTTTATTCTTTCCAATCTTAAGATATGGTATACAGTTCAATTTTATATTATTCATTCCAAACTTCTCATCAAAGAAAGCCAAATGGTGTTACAAATTAGTGTTAATTTAGACCGGATATGAAATTCATTAAATCCATTCCATTGATTAAAAAAAAAATAGACTGAATATGAAATTCATTAAATTCATTCTCCTCAAAAGATTTTACATAATTTGATGGCCTTATACATGACCATTTTACAACTTGGTTAGAAATATTTGCATTCATATCTAAGGGCCACATGCCACGGATCATTTTTACATGTCATAAAAAATCAACAAATATATGATACCTATGGAATAAGGGACTTGGAGAAGTTACAAAAAAATAATAACAAACCAACTTGCAACACACCAAGAACATAATTAGTTAGTCTTGCCCAATAAACCCATGCAATACCTTTTCCTTATTAGTAGTGGAATAGCTAGAAAATTGTCTGTTCGCTGAATATCATTCACCAACAGATCTATGAGGGTCAACTGATCGTACTCCTCTAAACCCTCAACTTGGTAGATCTGTTCGATGACTTCCTAACGCCTCTTAAGCTCCAATTCATATTTCTCTTTCTGCCATTGTACAAGTTTCTCCATTTTACTTTCCTGCATGTCCATTGTTGTGCGTACAATGTCAAGCATTTCAGATTGAAAGGGAGTCTTCTTGCATTTCGTTCCTCCCGTATGTTCATATCAGGTATGCCTACTGATGGGTGTATCTGGCAAAATCTCATCCATCCCATCAATGATCGGTATGTTCATGTCAGGTATACTTTCTTGTTGCTCATTCCTCCAAATGTTCATTTGTTGCAAATGCTTGATCGTACGAGGTTTCACTGCCTTCACCAATGGCCCTATCTTTCCCAAATACGATTGAAAGCTCATCATAGTGGGGGAATGATTTGTGTCTCAAACCTTTCATGTTGGGATGGGACTACAAATAGGAACGTATATTATGTTAGAACATATTATTATATTAGAAAGAGTTCACAATTGTAAGATAATACTACTTTAATGTGTTATCTTACCCGAACCCATACATCGAAAACCTCTTCTCTACTTCCACACATTTGAACTCGTTGTTCCAACCAAATCCACTACATGCATTACTCAACATCTCAGCGATTGCACAATATTGTTGCTTTAAAAATCTAACCTTGCACTCTATTGTCGACAGCCCGATAGAACAACTAGGAATTTTTTCGATAAGTAGACATTGTAGTTGTTGTAGATAGTCAAGCTTGAATGTTCCATTGTCAGCTTGCCAACTTGTTTCTACCAAGTGTAGTAGTGACTCACTAATCGTGCATCTTCAACCTTTGTCTAAATGTGTTTTGTCATTTTCTCACGTCCTACCATTTAGCTACATACATATGTACAACTTAATAAAATAAATTGGGCACAGTTAGATAAACAAAATTTGAGTACGAATAGCATAGAACATGTTTCATCATTCACATGAATCAATTAACACAACATAAAGTAAGATAATTCAATACAGTAGATTGTTTGAATCGAAAGATAATATAATCTAAAAGTAGGAGGAAGTTATTCACAGTAAAGCTAATTGAACAAGAAGTGTTTATTTATTAATATTTTCATATTTATGTAGGTTCCATGTTAACATAAAGGGTGAATCAATATTTTTATTGTATTATAGAATAATCTATGAAATTAAAAAAAGCAATAAAATGTAACTAATGTAAATATAATATAAATAATTGACATGTTAATGCGTTTAAAAATTATAAAGTGTTTATTTATTAATTTAAATTTATTTTTTAGGCCCCATGTGTAATTATTTTCGTTTTTCGTTTTTGGTTTTTGAAAATTAAGCTTATTTTCTTTCATTTTCTTACTATGGTCTATATTAATCTTAAGTAGAAGAGTTTCATTCTTAACCAAATTCCAAAAACAAAGATAAGTTTTTTAAAACTACTTTTTTTAGTTTTCAATTTTTGACTTGGATTTTAAAAACATGGGTAAAAAGTAGATATCAAAACAAGAGGTTTAAGTGGTGAAAAGGTATTTAAAGGCTTAATTTTCAAAAACTAAAAACGAAATAGTTACCAAATAAAGTCTAAATTTTTTGTTTTTATAATTTTTTCAGAAATAACCATTGAAATTTTCGTAAAATTAAGACGATATTTTCATCAAAATCAACATTTTAAACTTTGTTTTATTTCTAAATTTGAATTCGATATTTTATTTCGTATTACATCTTCATAGGTGTGTCTTTTGTGTGTGTGTGTAATTGCAATAAGTAACACTTTTATGGAAATAATTAAATGTATTGCAATATATTTTAAAGAATTGCAAATTTACTAAAATTTATTTAATGATAGACTGTTGATATAATTCTGTTAGTGATATGGTCTATTTTTGATAAAATCTTAGAACTAAAACTAAATTTTGTTATATTTGTAATTTTTTTTCATTGTGCTATATTTGTTAATACCTTGAATATGCTTACTATATTTGCAATTGTCCCTTTCCTTTCCGACATAATGTGAGATGAGAGATCAAATATTTGATTTCAAGGTTAATAGTACATGGTTAATTCTATTTGAATTATGGCCACGTTTACTAATTCGTTATCAAAATTGTCGCAATCGTGATTTGGGAATGAGCTCCCTCGTCTCAGATACAAAGCGAAGGAGGTTCAATCAATTTTTTAAAATGTAAAAATAGGAAGAAGAAAGGAGAGGGGAGTAGAAGATCATGAAAAGAAAAAAATAATAAAGTAGAAGTTAAAAATAATAATAATAATAAGAGGGGGCAACCACGACAATCATAAGGATGGAAAAGAGAGGAAGAAGGAAGAAGGGGAAGAAAAAAGGATTTAATAGTTCTTATTTTAAAAAAGAAATTAAAAAATATTTTATAATAAAAATAAACGGTCACGTTACAACAATGATAAAAATACTACCAAATTCAAATTTTAGAGATTTGAAATTGAAAATTTAAGGATCAAGAAATGCTGTCAAAGCGAATTCAAAGGATCAAAAGTATAATTTTTTCCGAAACAAAAAAGTTAGAGCACAAATATCTCAATTACTTTACGATGCTACCAAACACAAACCTAACACTTAATGGAAGTTAGCTTTAAATTTGAGAGTACTGGTCTTTTTAAGTAGAATATTCTGTCTATAAGCACAACTAGAAGAAGTGTACTGATTTAAATATTAACTTTTAAAAAATTAATTACAAATTCAGTGGGTGAATATATAAATTGGTATCATCTTAGAAGGTGTCTAATATATGTTTCTAAATTTTCAATTTTACATTTAATAGTTTTCAAAATTTTATAAAGTTTCTATTGAGTACTTCAACTTTCAATCTTTTGTTAAATAGATTTTATTGTATTTCAAAATTTCAAAATTTATTTATTTATTAGATAAAAAGTTGAATTTAATTGTGTGCCTAAAAGATTAAACATTCAATTTTATTTATAATAAATTCGTAAATTTAAAAATTATGTCATAACAATTATAAAACGGACAATTTTCACAAATAAAAAAAAGGTAAACTATTTATAGAAATAACAAAAAAAAAAAAAAAGAATACGGACAAACTTTTATCAACGTCTGTTGCATAGTATCAATGATAAACTTCTAGCCGTTTCTATCAGAGATAGATACTGATAAACTTCCATTAACTTCTATCAAAGAAGGTTAAATTTTGTTATTTTATATAAATAGTTTCTTTATTTTTTATTTTTGAAAATTACATTGTAAAAGATCTAAATACTCAGACACATTTTCCAAGTATAATTTTTTTTAAAAAAAAATATTTTTATTTTGCTAAAAATATTTTTCATTATTTAAAAGTCCTACCAAAACCCCCTCCCTTTTAAGCCATTTGCAAGATTATTTTCCTTTATCAATAATTAATTTAACAAGAGTTCTACACTTCCCTATATAACTACAATAGATAGAGAAAAGTTATTTATTTTATTTTATTATTATTTTTGTGTAGTAAAGACTTTTTCTATAATAAGAGGAAAAAGTAAGGATGAGATTGATCCTGAAATTTTGCATATTGGGAAAATATGCATTAGTGGACCATGTGGGATGGATTTTTAATTAAAATTTCTAGAATTTAATACATTATTATTAAAGTATGATAAGTTTATTTTCAAAATTTCTAAAATTAAATAAGATTCAAACACTTAAATAAAAATTCCAAAAATATTTGTTATAGAACTTTTCTAAAGATTTAATATATTTAATAAAAAGAGTAAATTAAAATTTAGAATTCACTTTGATCATTAAAATTTTGTACTCATAAACTAATAAGAACATTTGGATAGTATTGTGACAATGAAAGAAAAGTCAAAAGGGGGAAAATTCTACCTCTCTACTACACTAGTGTTTGATATGATGTGAAATGAATTAAATCAAAGTTGTCGGTTTGTTTTTGTCCTGCCCAATAAAATACAATAAAATAAAAGATCGTTTTCAAATAAAGAAAAATAAACCAACAGATATATAAATATAATAAAATATCATTATCTATCCGTGATATATCGTGATAAACATCTATCAAATCCTGATAGATGTCTATCACAGTCTATCGCAATCTATATAAATAGTGACATTTGGTTACATTTGAAATTTTGTTCAATAGTTTCATCATTTAAAACAATTATTTTAAAGAGAAAGAAGGTAAGAAGAAGGGAGAAGTGCATGTCTTTTTGCAAATTTCAATTAAAATTAAAATTATTATTACTATTTTTTCTTCACATATGGTAGAGAATTAAATATCAGAACTCGAAATAAAATATTACAATTTCATGTCATTTAAGTTAAGGTTGAGGTTGGCAATTACAAATATTATTTTATTTTAAGTTTATATAATTTTTTTTTAAAACATTCAACTTTATTTTACCACTTCCTTTTAAAATATATATTTTATCATCTACTTTTTTTTTTAAGAGTAATTATTTCAAATAATAAAACTTTTAAAAATATTTTTAAATATAATAAAATTGTAATATTTTATTATATTTATAAATAAATTAACTTATTTTTCTATATTTGAAAAGATTTTTTTATATAAAAAGACAACTATTTTGAACAATCAAGATTAAGAAATACTAGTTATCATTATTATTATTATTATTATTATACACATACATTTTCGAAGCTACAACCTAGAATCTCTTTCCAAAGCTAAAATGATTATTTAAAAAAAAATAAAATAAAATAAGAAACCGAAATAGTCATTTTGATAGTTAAAAACTAAATAAAATAAATTTGAGTTTTAAAAGTTTAATAATCTAGAAATTAAAGTTTAAATGTGAAAAATAATTTAAATTAAAATTTAAATATGAAAAAGAATTTAAATTTTAATTATAATAAATTAGTAGGTAGTATATATGTTTTGTTTATGGTGTGTCCAGTAAATAATAATATTAAAATATTTTGTGATGCAACTATTCCAAATTTTGTGAAGGGTATGTAGATTTTGCCTGTATTCTCATTTTGGAATTTAATAATTAATATTCAATTTAGATTATTGGTTTTATATGGTGTAAAAGTGGACCAAAAGGCTAAAAAAATACCCAATAAAAAGTCATGTTTGTTTAAGTCATTATGGAAGGTTGGTGTATGATGAGTTGTTTCCAATAAACAAATACACTCAAAGTCTTATGTATTAAATTTAAAATTTGGAATTGAGTGCTTATTGTAATATTAAGTGCTTTTAAGAGTGTGTCAAGCATGCCCTTGAAAAAAAATGGTTTTGATTGTTCCAAAAGTATTCTCAAACAAAATGCTATTATATAAAGTGCTCGAATATATCTTTTTAAAAATAAAAATTAAAAAACCATGTAGTACTAAATTACTTTTTTTTTATTCTATTCTTTCATAAGTGCTTTTGATTTAATAAAGTTTTGAGTATATATACACGTAACCACATGTAGTCAAGGAATTATAATAACCCCATGTAATGAACCTAAAGGGTAGAGCAAGTAATATCTAAAGGAAATGCTTGATCTTACTTTTTGTGTGCTTATTTGAACTATACATTCATCATACTAATTTAGGTATCAAAGTGTGGTAGGCTAGACACCATACCAGCAAGAATTTTTTATGTAAGTCAACTCGAAAAGAAAGACTAAATCGAAGCAGACCGAAAGTTAAGTCCACAGGTGGCCAACAACAAATGCATGCGAGATATGAGTGCCAATATCAATTTTATACTTCTAAATGAAATTTTCATATCATTAAAATTGATCTTGAATGATTGAAAACATATTTTGGAGTGATTTTGAAAATGTCAAAAGTGATTTTAACAATTTCAAAATCACTTCCAAATATGTCCTAATAGTTTTGGTGTTATTTTTCTTTTCATAAACACTTGAGTCTAAATTTAGTTATATTTAATATAAAACATGTTCATAAATTATCCAATATAACATTTAATCTAAAAAAAAATTAATATAAAACATGTTCATGAATTAATTAATAATATTTTATAATCACTCTAATATTCGGTGGATAACTACAACAAATTTTATAGTTTATAAATATAATATTAAACATTTTAAAAACCATTATTTAATTTAGAATCTAATTTCTGTAATAAATATAGATTTCATTTATTGTTTTCAAATTTCTGTTTTCAAATTTATGTACCCATTGTAATAGCATTTTTCTCCACCAGAATGAAAGCTACTGATTTTCAAGTTTATTATTCTTAATTTTATTTGAAAAGCCACTAATTCAAAAAGGATAAATTTATATTTTCATTCAATATATTCATCTTGTTAAAAGTCAAAAACTGAGATAAAATTGACCAATTTCAATTGTTTGAAACTCTAAAACAATTATTTAATTTCACTGTTATCTCCCTTGTTTTAAAATTTCTACTTCTAGGTTGTTGACAAATTCTACCATAAATACTTTTTTCTTTCTAAAGAAATAATAAAATTCTAATTTGTCTATATGTATATGACAATTTCAAATATTCAAATGAATTTATGGTGTTGAATTCTTCATGCTTGCATATATAAATCTTATATCGCCAATCGATCATGTTTTAAAAATGGAAGACATTAGGAGACTAATGCTATAAGAAATTTGACATTTTATATCTGTTGAAAAAATTAAAAACGGTTGTATAATGTCGGTTTAAAAAAACGAATCTTTAATGTCAGTTTTAAACTAACATTAAATATATATTTTGATATTGATTTTAAACCGACATTGTAGATACCCTTTTATTTTTTTAGTAAAGTATCCTCACTCTTTCATTTCTTTTTCAATTCTTCTCTCCTTTCTCACTTCTTTCCTCCAAACCCTCTTGCATTTGACTTCACCTTCCAAACCCTCTTGCCGTCGTCCGTCGATTGTGCGTGAGAGAGTCGCCGTGTAGGTCCGTTCTGAAGGAACTGTGAAGTTCTGTAGTAGAAGGGGATCGACCTAATTTTCAATTTTTCATAGAATACAAAATTTATAGAACTTAAACAGAAAATTATGCATTGACTAAAAATTTACGGCATGCGTTTAAAGAGGAAAAGGGAGAAAAAATTTACGTACCCTTGATGAAATAAAAATCTTCACGAAATCCCCTTCTCCATGAACGATTACGAACAAGAAAATCACAAACCAGTCAAGAACAATTCGTGAAGATACTACCACGAGAATTTCCTATGTATTCTCTTTTAGGTAGAGAACTCTCAAGAGGTGTGGGCTTTGAGTTTTGGGAGAGGGAGAGTAGAATTAGAGATGAGAAAAACTTTTGTAGAGATCTGTAAAAAAAACACACTCAACCCATATCTTCTCTGTGAGGAAGAAGAAGATCAATCATTGAAAACATCCCCACTCACCACGATCTCACGAGAGAAATAAGAGGAGGAAAGTTATTTCCCTCTCTTTAATTCAAAAAATAAGTTCAAAGTTAAAATTAAAATAAATTAATTTAAATTTAAATAATATATTATATATATATACACATAATAACTAACTTATTATATATATATATATATATATATAGGGTTTAGGGTTATATATATATATATATATTATATCATATATAATACATAACCTATAGTTTTATATTGTATCAAATACAATATTTGGTGTGCATTCACCAGATTTGGTCGTGTTAGCCTGATCTGATCTTGGTCTTCCGATTTGGTTGTTGGCGTGGTGATTCAGCTCCGCTCACTAGGTCCGACGATCGCTAGCGTTATGCATTCGCCAAATCTGTCAGTCTTAGCTCAAATTTGTTCCAATCGTCGAACTCTGAGTTAGATCCGTTCAAGCTTGTAGGTTGAATGAAGCTTTTCACAATTTTTGTATGGGTTATTTGCTCCAAAGTTAAAATTTTCTTTTGATATTTGTTTTTAATCTAGTCATTTAAAGTTATTTTATTCATATTGTTTTTATTTCAATGATAAAGTTTCCTAAGATTTTGAAATGAAAATAAGTTCAAGAATATATGCTTGTTTGATAGTCTCACTTTGTTCTTTTTGCTTGGTGTGGTTCAAGTGCATATAGAACTTTCTTTTTAAAAAAATTATACTTTAGTCTTTAATATTTTATTTGTCATTCTTTTGAGTTTATCTAAAAATTTAGGTATTGTTGTTGATTATGATTCATAAGATTTTCAAGTGTTGAAATGAAATTAGTTCAAGAATATGAACTTGTTTGATGGTCTTGCTATCATCTTTTTGTTTGGTGATTAATTTGCTTATAGAACATTTTCTTGGATTATATTTTAGTCTTGAAAACATTTTATTTGTAATCTTTTGTGTTTGTCTCATAATTTGATATAAACAAGTTGTTTGTGGAGGGTCAAATAGTTATCAATATTATAGAAGAGTTTGGTATTTTCAATTGTAATTTTGGAGGGGTGGGTGGTTCCATAGGTGATATAGAATTGTTGGATATGATGTTTTTTTTTATTGTAGTTTTATGCAAGTGCTATTGTCTTTTAGGTAACTTTGTATTTAATTTGTGATAGAGTGTATTTTGTTGTGTCTATCGTTATATTTTAGGTAGGGTTATGTGCATTTATAGGTGGAAGAGAAATATTGTTAGTTTGCTATGTAGAACATCAAACATGCATAAATTATAGCAGACACACATTACAACAAACAAATTGTTTTATATATCTTTTAATAAAATACGATGATGGACATTTTCTGATACAAAACGAGACATTTAATGTCGATTTTTAACTCAATGACCAACATAAAAAATGGATTGGACATTTAAAAAATGAGGCATTAAAAAAATCATAAAATTATTGAAAAAATTTGGTAAAAAAATCGGCATAGAAGATGGTGTACAATTTCGGTTTTCAACTGACATTGAAGATGATGTACAATGTCAGTTTTCGACAGACATTGAAGATAATTGATATTGAAATTTCGGTCATATATAATGTTGGTTTAAAACTGACATTAAAGACAATTTACATTGAAGATATTTTATAACATGATCTCCAATGTCGGTTTTCAATCAACATTATACCCTTATAGTGTCAGTTTTAAACCGACATTATAGCCCAATTTTGTACTAGTATAAGATTGCGTTTGAGGTTGAGTTTGGATTAAATTAAATCTTAACAGTTTTTTTTTATTTGGTAAAATAGATTGTTAGTAAATCAGTTAAGATTACATTTAAAATGCAGGTTCATTTTCGAGCATTTTAAAAATGTGTTATTCTTAGCTTTTACATTCTTATAGGTTATTCCTAACTTGTAGATTCTTATAGAATTATAGATCATTTTTAGTATTTTTTTCAATTTTCAATTGTAAATTTTTTTTTTAAAATTAAGATTTATTATTTTATTTTGACAAATAAGATTTTAATGTATATTATATATTTCTCACCTAGCCAAAATCCACCTTATAAACGTTCA
Source organism: Benincasa hispida (assembly GCF_009727055.1). Taxonomy (NCBI): domain Eukaryota; kingdom Viridiplantae; phylum Streptophyta; class Magnoliopsida; order Cucurbitales; family Cucurbitaceae; genus Benincasa; species Benincasa hispida. The sequence continues at coordinate 31,147,428 of NC_052360.1, forward strand.
TAAGTTGAATGCAACTCTTTTTTAAATCATACCATATTGATTCTTTTTAAGAAAATTAAAGTAATTTCCCTTACTTCATAATAATTAATCTAGACCAAATAAAATATAATAGGTTTAAATATTATTTTGGTCCCTAAACTTTCAAAATGTTTGTTTTAGTCTCTATACTTTCAACTTTAGTTCATTTTAGTTCCTATACTTTTAAAATGTTTATTTTAGTTCTTATACTTTCAACTTTGGTACATTTTAATCCTTAAATTTTCAAAAGGTGATCATTTTGATAATTTAAAAATGAAATAAAAATGAAAATGAAAGGACCAAAATTATCACTTTTTAAAAGTACAAGGACCAAAATGAACCAAAGTTGAAAGTATAGAAATCAAAATGAACATTTTGAAAGGGACTATAAAGAACCAAAGTTGAAAGTATAAGGATCAAAATAAACATTTTGAAAATATGGAGACCAAAATGAACCAAAAGCAAAACTACATAGACCAAAGTAATATTTAAACTAATATAATATTTGAAACCATTATTTAAAAATTATAAATTATAAAAAATGTAAATTTTAATAGTTCTATTTTAATAATCATATATAAAACATAATAATTTGGTATTTTATTAGACACTGCAACTAACTTTTTCATGTTTAAAGTAAAAATTTACCAAACACTAATTGATTTCCTATTGAGATGATTTTCCTAAAAGCATATTTATCGGTAAGCTTAAAGGAGAGGGTGATCCTTCCACCAAGGAGAGTCAATAGAGTTGGTATACGAAGGAATAACTGAATTCTATCTAATAGAGAACATCGTCCATCTACAAGATGTGGTTGATGTGCAACTATTAGAACCAATGAACGAGACAATTAGAGATAATGAACATAGGTTTAGGGTTTCTAGGTTTCTTAACATGTTGTTCGTGTTACTGCCTCCTATAAATTAGGTTCATTTAGATATATTATGAATATTATAATAATAAATATATGTCCATTATTTAGTGTCCTAAAGTCATGTGTCACCTTTCATGTGGTCTATGTGCCTTGTAATTATTCATATTTGATGTCCATGTAAGTCCACATTCTACTTGTCACTTTATCTATCTTAAAATCACACATACATATTGGTGAGAATTCCATTTTAAAATTCCACTAATCTTCCTATTATCCAATTTCATGTTTTTAGTTATTTTATTTTATATTATATTTTATATATTTAATATTATTATATTATATTTTTCCTATATTTGTGTTCTTGTTGTGCTCCTCAAATTCACAACAGAGCTCCTATCATTTTTCCCACTAAAGGTAGGTCCTAAAGGTATGTGGGTTTTTTCCTCTTAGTTATAATTAATAAAATAAATGTTATTTTGCATATTCAATATCTATTAAATTTCTAACATAAACACAATATTTTATGATAATGCTCCCATGACAAATCTCACCAAATTTAAATTTACCGCTCTTGATATTAACAACAATTATTTGTCATGGGGTACTTGATGTCAAAATCCACCTGGATGCTATAAATCTTGGGGAGACTATTAAAGAAGGAAATACGACATCCAGTCAGGACAAAGAAAAAAAATATGATTTTCCTTCGTCATCATATCCACGAGGGACTGCAAATTAAGTATTTTACAATAAAAGATCCCTGTATCTTGTGGAAAAATTTGAAAGAGATATGATCATAAAAAAACAGTTATTCTTCCTAAAGCTCGTTATGAGTAGATGCACTTGAGGCTACAAGATTTCAAATCAGTAAGTGATTATAACTCTATATTATTTAAAATCAGTTTGAAATTGTTATTATGCGGAGAGAAAATTATTGATGTCGATATGTTGGAGAAGACATTTTCTACATTTCATATCTCGAATATGCTCCTGCAACAACAATATCGAGAGAAAGGTTTTAAACAATATTCTGAATTAATTTCATGTCTTCCCGTGGCCAAACAAAATGACGAGTTATTGATGAAAAATCATGAATCTCGACCAATCGGAACGATACCATTCCCTGAAGTGAATGCTGGAAATTTTAATAATAATTATGGTCGAGGCCGTGGTCGCGGTCGAGGTCGTGACTATGATAGAGGAAGAAATAATTATTATTTTTGTGGTGGTCATTTTACTCATTCAAATTTCAAAAGAATCACAAAAAATGATGATCACAAAGGAAAAGCTCCACAAGATAAGAGTTCAAAAAGTTTGAAAATAAATACTTCCAATGCAGAATGACTGGGCATTGGTCACATACTCAAAACACTTAGTTGACCTCTATCAAGCCTCCCTGAAGGAAAAAGAGAAAATTGTGGAAACAAAATTTACATATTAGAATAATGACATATTTGACCCATCGCATATAACAAATTTGGATGCGGCGGACTTCTTTGAATCTTCTGAAGAGAAGATTGACACAGTTTGTAGAATATCAAATGTTTCTTTTGACTTTGAGAATATATAGACTTAATGTTGTTTTTCTTTTATCTATCTTCATGTTTTTTTAGTAACTTTTGTATATTTTAAGTGTTATTTTTCGTATTGTATTTATTTTATTTTAATGAAGAAACATGGATCATTTTCATATGTTGGTTGACTAAAAAATGAGTAAAAAAAATCCATGTTTGGCAGAGAGTGCAACTACAGATACAATACTTATAAATAAAAAATACTTTTCAAAATTAACAATGTTGAAAGAAAAAGTAAATACAATACTAAGTTCTACAAACTTGATTGAAGGTTTTGGAAAAACAAATATTATTTTGCCTAGAGGAAAAAAATTTATAGTTAAGAAACATTGTTCTTTAGTCAATCAAAGAGAAATCTTCTAAGTTTTAAAGATATACGTTGCAATAGTTATCATATTAAGACCGATAGTAAGAATAATGTGGAATATTTATATATCATATCCACTGTCTCAAATGAAAAACGTATATTAGAAGAGTTGTCTGCTTTATCTTCTGGATTGTATTATACTCATATACGAGTAATTGAAACATATGCAACAATGAACCTGAAGTTTATGAATCCAGACATATTTACAATTTGGCATGACTGATTGGGTCACCCGGGATCTATAATAATGAGGAGAATTATTGAGAATTCAAATGGACACCCATTGAAGAGCTAGATGATTCTTCAATCTAATGAATTATCATGTGATGCTTGCTCTCAAGGAAAATTGATAATTAGACTATCACCATTTAAATGGAGATTGAATCACTCGCATTATTAAAACGAATTTATGGTGATATATGTGGATCCATTAACCCACAAAGTGGACCATTTAGATATTTTATGGTATTAATAGATGCATCAAGTAGATGGTCACATGTGTGTTTATTATCAAGTCGAAATCTAGCATTTGCAAGATTACTTGCTCAAATAATTAAGTTAAGAGCACAAATTCTTGATTATACGATTAAGACCATTCGTCTTGATAATGCTGGTAAATTTACATTCCAAACTTTTGATAATTATTATATGTCAATTGGGATAAGTGTTGAATATCCTGTAGCTCATGTTCATACACAAAATGGTTTAGCAGAATCATTTATAAAATGTTTGTAATTAATTGCAAGACAATTACTTATGAGAGCTAAGCTTCCTTCATTTGTATGAGGACATGCTATTTTGTATGCAACGTCACTTGTACGCATTAGGCCAGTAGCTTATCATAAGTACTCGCCATGACAATTAGCTTATAGTCATGAGCCAAATATTTCCCATCTGAGAATTTTTGGATGTGCAGTATATGTTCCAATTGCTCCACCACAATATATTAAGATGGGTCCTCAAAGGAATTAAGAAGTTGGACATTTAGATCCCTGAACAAATCAATGTGAACTTGAAGTTCAGAAAATAATTCATTTGCAAAATATAACAAATCAATTACTAGATGTATTTGTAGATGCAAAGAAAGCAACTAAGTCACATATACTAGTTGCAAATGTTCCATAAAAAATTGATATCCCAACTTAACAAGTTGTCATTAATGAGTCTGGAACACACCAGAAGCGTGATAAATTAGTGGATTCCAGAGATAAAAATCATTGAAAACGAAAAATAATTAATAGTGAAAAAGACTTGGTTGAAGATGTAAATACCCATAAAGAAATCCTCGACATGACTAGTAAGGAAGGTGAAATACCTAAAGATAATAATGAGATTTTAATAAATTATGTCATGACAGAAAAAAGATAGAATCGAACTAATGTAATTATTGACAACATTTTTTTGTATAATGTTGCTCTTGATATTATATCTGAAAAAGAGGATCTTGAACCAAAATTTGTTGAAGAATATTGAATAGAAAAGTTGACTTTAGTGGAAGGAAACAATCATGACAGAATTAAACTCTTTCAAAACGTTAGGTTTTTGGACCAGTAGTCCGAACACTAGAAGATGTTAAACCTGTGGGATACAAATGGGTATTTGTGAAGAAAAGAAATGAAAATAATGAAGTCACAAAATATAAAGCAAGACTAGTTGCATAAGGTTTTTCACAAACACATGGTATTGATTTTGAGGAGACGTATTCTATATCATGGTGATTGGTGAAACAGACTATAACAACCACTTCCTCAAATCATGTTGAAATTCTTGCAATTCAAGAGACTAGTCTAGAATGTGTATGGCTAAGGTCAATGACTCGGCACATTCGTGAAACGTGTAACTTGTCTTCTAATAAAAATCTTCCAACAATATTATATGAAGACAACACAACTTGCATAGCCCAAATCAAAAGAGGATATATTAAAGGAGATAAAACAAAGCAAATTTCACTGAAACTTTTCTACACTCATAATCTTAAAGAAAATGGTGACATCATTGTACAACAAATTTGTTTGAAGGATAAGTTGACAGACTTATTTACAAAAAAAACATTACCAACCGCAACTTTTGAAAAATGATGCACAACATTAGAATGCGGCGACTCAGAGATCTTAAGTGATGTTTTCGTGAGGGGAGTAAATATATTATATTCTTTTAGGAGCATGTATTATATGAAATATGTACTCTTTTTTCTTCACTAGGTTTTTTCCCCATTGGATTTTTCCTAGTAAGGTTTTAACGAGACATATTTCATATATATATATATGTGGACATCTAAGGAGGAGTGTTATGAATATTATAATAATAAATAGATGTTTATTGCTTAGTGGCCTAAAACCATGTGTCGCCCTTCATGTTGTCTATGTGTCTTTTAATTATTCGTGTTTGGTGTCTATGTAAATCCACATTCTACTTATCACTTTACCTATAATATAACGGGATTTGGTAGATCTTAAAATCACATTTACATTGGTGAGAATTTCACTTCAAAATTTCACTAATTTTCATATTATCCAATTTTATAATTCTAGTTATTTTATGTTTTTAGTTATGTTATTTTATATATTCAATATTGTTATATCTGTCTCTTATACACATCTAGATGTGTATAAGAGACAGATATTATATTTTCTCTATACTTGTAGTTCCATTGTGTTTCTCAAATTCACGACCCATACCATATTTTTATTTGAGTAGAATTTTAAACATTTATATGAGGGAGTTATAGGTAATCAAGATATACCATCTTCTTGTTGTATCGTGTTTGATATTGCTTCACACAATCATTTTTAATCTTGGAAAAAAATAAAGGTTACAATATGCTTAATGCCATCATCATGGTGACTTTTCTCAATAAAGCTTTATGGTTTTGAGCGCAGTGGCCTTAAGGACTTGTCCATTCAAAATAACATAAGATCACTAACATATTTTTGAAAGTTTTGTTAAACGATTTCCGAAAACATGCTTTTAATTATTTAAAATCAATTTTGATGAAGTATAAAATTAAATATAAAAATTACATTTAAAAATTTAAAATTAAATAAAAAATCAATTTAGGAGCGATTAGAAACATGATAAGAGTGGCTTTAACTATTATAAATTAGAAACTAGATTTAAACCCAAACATAATCACATGATCACAATGGAGAGAACTCACCCGCCTATTTTTCTTTCATTTAACATTGAACTCCTTTAACATTTTTTTAAGTGAAATTTAGTTCATTAATAGTAATAATAATAAAAAGGAGGTTTAAATATCATTTTGATCCCTATATTTTTAATTTTAGTTCATATACTTTCAAAATGTTCGTTTTAATCCATATACTTTGAACTTCAATTCATTTTGATACTTATATACTTTCAAAATATTTATTTTGATGTTTATACTTTCTTTGCTCGTTGAACTTTTAAAAATTGATCGCTTTCATCTTTTAAAAATGAAATAAAAATTAAAGTGAAGGGATCAAAATAATTAATTTTTAAAAGTTTAAGGACCAAAATAAATCAAAGTTGAATTTATAAGAACTAAAATGAACTTTTTAAAAGTATAAAGACTAAAATGAACTAAAAATTAAAAATATAAGGACTAAAATGATCATTTTAAAAGTATGGAAATCAAAATGAATCAAAATCTAAATTTAATTAAAGTAGTATTTAAACTTAATAATAATAATAATAATAATTATAATAAAATTATTATTAATATAATTATTATAAACAGTAAAATTGTTAAAAATATTTTAAATAATAGTTATGTGATTTTACTATATTTGTTCATATAAGTATTCGATTTCCTAAGGTAGTGTTTGAAAAGAAGCCTTTATTATTTTTATTAAAAAAAAAAAAAAAGAAAAAAAGAAAGGGAAGAACAGGTTGGTTTAGGAATTCCCTTTTTGGCTTCTTCAACATTTTGAGTTCTGAAGCTTCGCCAAACATCGTCTTCATTTTCGAACGCCAACTCTTGTGATTGATTATGAAGGTCCTAATTTATTTTACTTTTATTTCATTTAATTTGTGTTTCGACGAGGTTCTGGATTAAAGAACAAGTTTCTGTTTTCATTCTGTGTGTATCGAAGAAGCAGTTTGATTGATTTCTATTTCGTTTTCGTCAATGCTACCTTTGTAATCGATCCATCACTTCTCTTAAACCTACATTTGTTTATGCTTTAAATTCATTTCCACTTTCCAGTCTTCAATGTGCCGCGTGCTTGATTCCATGCAGATTGTAGTGAGAAGAAGAGGATTACAGTTCCTCTAATTGAAGAAGATTATGTAATTTTACTTATCATCTACTTAAAAACTGTGTTTAGTTTCTTCGCTTCGATTGTGCTATCTCGTTTCTAATTGATGAAAGATGAACTTTGATTTTGTATACCAGTTCATTTCCAGGTGGTTTCCTGTCAGCCCCAGGTTACAATATACAAAACAATGAGCAAACTTGTCCCTATCTGATTCTGAATATGCATTCTTATAGTATTACTTCCTTACTGTTTTATATAATAGTGTCTACATGTCAGATAGCATAATAATGATCAAATTTTCAAATATATAAGCCAAAAAGTAAAGTGCTGAAAGAAAAAATATAATGACCTTGTTTGAACAGGATCCATTCTATTGGTTGTATCCCTGTCATTGGGTTCTAAGAATGTATTAGAAGATTTATATATTTGTTGAACACTTTGGCATGGGTCAGTAATTTCCCTTCTCCATGGGGGAAACTAGGTAGCCGTTTCATAGTTGCAGGGGTGTAGTGCTTTGGTCTCTATCTCCCTTTCTCTTTATCTCTCTCTTTCTGTAGGAATTTCTTAGATTTGAATCTTCTATATGCCTTTTCTGTTGGGTATCAACTTACACCATTAAGTAGTTGAGAATTTTTCTCATTGTAAGGATTTTTCTCTCTCTACAATCCTCAATGCTGCGCACAATGGAATTTTAGTTGATGAAATGATGTAATTTAATCCCTTTGGGTGGTATGACGTGTAATGCATCTTATTTAAGTGATTAAAAGGTCCTTGATGCTTGATGGACTAATTGGAAGGTCATGATCTTTCTTGAACTAACCTACAATTTGAAATTACTTGAAAATATGTAGAGGAAGTATCCTGAATTATAATACATGTTTTTGCTAACTAATGCACACAGTTAGATTGGGCTGAAAGTAGGTTGCAGTTGCAGCTCTATTCATAGGTGTGAACAGTGCAAACAAAATGGAAAAGGAATCAAAGGGGTCTCGTGTAAGGGAGTTCATCAGGGAAAAAGTCCCAGACTGGGATGACGAAGTGGTGGCTACTGCTCGGTTCAAGGCATTTAGTGGGCAGAAATCTGATTGGGAACCCAGATACCAAGTTTGGAGGGATTTGATCATCACAATTGCTCGCAAATTCAACTTCATCTTCATAAAACCTTCTGAAATAAAGAATCAATGGTTTTCTCGAGGAGGGTTGTCTCCATTATGCCTTGACCATGTTCTGGTATTCCTTTCAACTAAGATGATTGTTTTCCATTTTTAATTAATTGATCTTTGTTATTGTTCTGTCCTATAATAGTCCACCATTCCATTCAGCATGTAATGTATATTGAGGGCGACATTATAAGACGTGGTGACATGCTGGATCCAAGGAGTGGCCAACTCTCCTACTTGTTCAAAAAATTAAGCAATTTGATGGGTACATCTAAAAAGAACCCCGACAGTTTGCTTCGTGATGATTACGTAGTTCTTGCCTGTGTATTACAGGTATATGCTTTAATTCTCCTCTCTTTTCCTTTTTCAAATCCTTTTTAGGTTCTCTACTTTTTCCGGACATGAATTGTTGAGTTCTGCTTTGGAATTTACTTCAACATTCATCTTAATGTTTCATCACTTTTGGTTTTTTCTTATATAAGTTTGATATGAAATATTTCCATGCTAAGGATAGAGCAGCTGAAGTTATCAAGTGTTTATCTCTTAGTAATTGGACCTCGTCCTGCATTATTACAATGGTGAAGTTCCAAAACATCTGTGGAGGACCTGATGAAGCGACTGTTATCTTGAGTTACTTGATTGGATATGGTAAAGCAAGGTATCTCTCTAAGGAAAAAAAGGAACTTCTAGAGGTATGCCATTATATCCTTTTGCATTTTTCATTCTTCATTTAAACACATTCTCACACTATTCTTATAATTTATAAAAATGAAAATTTAAGCTGCTTTGATTTTTGAGTAAGGCTGTGCAGCCTGCCTGAGGACTTTACTTTACTGGAAAATTGGTAATAAAATAATTTATAAGTTAAAAATCCAATGAATATTAAAGAATGTAAAGAATGTACCATGATAGGATCCTTACTTACTACCTATCTTAAATTTCTATCGACGTCTTTAGTTTTTCAGTGAGTTATTGCCTTCCGAGCTCACTTTTGATTTCTCTTTTCCCCCTAACCAGGGTGTAAAGATCTCTCTCACAGCAATGACAGTTCCTGGCATCACAACTCTCGATTATGACATTTTGCACTTAATTTGGACAACAGAAAAGCTTCAGCAACAACTTGATGTGATTGACCAGCGCTATGATGTGTAATTATTTATGGCTCTCAATGCTTCTATAAATTTTATTAAATCCTTCTGGCAGCAAATATATTAAATCCCATCACTGGCTTGATAAGACGTCTCTAAGTAGTTCACGATAAGATGGGGGGTGAAAACACTTGAGCAATTTTGTGTCAAGAGTGTTTGATTTTATCATCCATTAAAAATGTTCCCTTAGGTCCTCCACATCAATTTCTGGCTGTCCAAATAGAAGGCGTAATGGAACTTTTCGATGTTTGAGACTAGGATGGGTGGGATGACTGTAATTATATATAATGCAGAACTCTTCTTCCTATATATGCTTGTGAAGTATGTCTTTCCAGATAGCTCGTTGTCTTACGAGATTAAAGAAATTTTTTGTTGCAGGTCGAGACAATCTGCACTAGCTTCTTTGAAGTCTGGAAACAAAAAAACCGCATTGAAACATGCAAGAGAGTTGAAGATTACCACAGAAAGTCGGGAAAAAGTTGCATCTCTCTTAAACAGAGTGGAGGAAGTACTAAATGCTATTGCAGATGCCGAATCAACAAAAACGGTAGGTTACCATTTTCAGTTTTCTTCTTTGATAAGTGGAAGGTGCTCTGCCCGAACCCTTGCCTCTCTAAAAATGACAGAGTTGGAAAACTCGTAGCTTGAAACCATTCAAAAAACAAATACAAATTTTGAGCCACTAATAAATTGTTCTGGTTTGATGTCTTAGGTTTACTAATAAGTAATATCATACTCTGTTGGCAGGTTTCTGAGGCTATTCAAATTGGTGCTCGAGTAATGAAAGAACACGAGGTTAGTTGGGATCAACTCCAATATAGTTTGCAGGAAATAGAAGTAAGCATTGATTTACAAAAGCAAGTTGCAAGTGCTATAAGTACAGGTACTTTTTATTTTGCCCAGTTTCTTGTCTTTAGATGGATCATCTCTTAAAACTTGAAAAGTTCCTGTTTACTTAGTTTAGTACCCAATTAATCTTGGAACTTCTCTTTCATTATGATTAAACATGGCTCTGGGTATCATAGATTCAGCTCCATCTGGCTCAATTCCGGAAGATGAAGATATTGAGGAAGAGTTCAAGAAGCTTGAGTTGGAAGTAACAGCAGGCCAAAACCTTGACCCGTCGACATCAGAATCTGTGGTTAATATTGCAACTGGTGAAACAGTGGCTACAGTTTCTGACGATTTATTGAGCGATGCATTATCAAATCTAAAGCTAGTTGAAGAAACAGGAAACGTGACAGCGATCCAGAAGTCAAATTCTAAAAGCAAGTCGAAAATGATGGAGCTTGGCATTTCTTAGGTGGGTTCTCATGGAGCGGTTGACAATGGCAATATCAGCCCAATGTAACCTTCTTCTTTTGGTTGTCCTCTGTACTTTGTCAAAAGTCAGTGAAATTGATGTGCAAAATTGTTACTACAAAATCGCTGCTCTTTGTTCCTGAGTCAGCTATTGTATTACTGCTATTGATGTTTGATCTTGAAAATGTAAGATTGAGATTGTTGTATAAACTTCAAAGCGTGATTAATTTCAGACCTCCATTCTAAAAAACAAGGGGGGTGTTAAATTACCAAGTTCAAAGTGATTGTTGGATAGGTATATTAACTCAAATGAGTTCTAAATTTTCAATTTTGTGCTTATTAAGTCATATTTGATAATCATTTCAGCCCTATTTGTTACGAAATGGGGTCAAATTTTTAGTTTTTGAAAATTAAGTCTATTTTCTTTCATTTTCTTAGAAAGTACAAGAGTTGAAATTGTTGGGTTTTTGGCAAGTTATTGGAATTGAAGAATCTCACATTGGTTAAATTGAAGAATGTGGATGAGCTCCAAACCTATAAAAGGAGTCCATGCCCTTGGTTTTCAGTAATCCTAGTTAGAAACACTTTAAGTTTAGTAACTATAGTTAAATTTCTTTTGTATTCTCTAGTTTGAGAGTGAGAAAAAGATGTGAGTAGTCAAAAGCTTTGAGAGAATGTTATTGTAATTGGGGTCGGTACAGAGAATTATTATGCGTGATTGTAGAAAATTTTCACATAGTGAATTTTTCTGGTCTATGGTTTTCTCCAAGTTGGGATTTTTCAGTTAGATACCGAGTCGAAAAGTTGTTGCGCCATGGAAGAACCACTGCCCTAAAAGCAATTATGGTGTGACTCGGTGCTAATCGCTGTGCCGATTGCTCCCAAGGTTAACACAAATTCCAATTTCAAGTGTGCACTCGCCAGAAAATGGATTGGAATTAACGGAAATTATGCTTAGAGAACAGTAGATCTAGAGGAAAAACATATGAATAGGGAAGACAAATTTCTGTATCATTTCTTTTCAAAACTAAGAGCTATTTAAAGGAAAGGTGAGATTGGTTTCTAAAAACAAAAAATTGTTTTGAAATTAATTTTAAAATTTTTTTGGAATTAATTGAAATTAATTCTTGGAATTAATCACCAACATTTAATTTGTGTATTTTCTTTTGCTATGGTAGCCATTCTCAACAGCCCCCCACGAATGACTGGTATAGTAAAAAAAAAAAAAAAAAAAAAAATTTATAAAACATGTTTTCTAAGCAAAGTTAGGAGACCAAACTTAAACATCATATTTTGACGATTTGAATTGATGCATAGTGAAATGGGGGCAACAATTATATTAGAGAGAGTGAGTTACCTTTTGAACTTTCAATAACTATGGTTGAGACCCTCACAACATGTTTTACTCCTTAAATTTTCATTGATTCCACGATAAAAACATGCTATTTAAGACCATGCACATAGAACGTCAAGTCAATATGAAAGCTCTAGAAAAAGACCTTTAAACTTTTTCATATAAGACGGTCATACCTTCACAATCATGTTAATTACTTCATCAAGTCTATCGCAACAGACCACTAAAAAATTGAGCTATGAAGACTTCACATCTAGCCCATATCAAGACCAACTTCATCAAGTCTGTCAAAGACAAACCTCTAAAAAACGAAGCTATGAGGACTTTACAACTATCCATCGAGTCCATTTCAAGACCACCCAAAGAAAGGGCTATGGAATTTAAAGGTTCTAGTTCTATCCATCAAGTCCGTACTAGAACTACTCAAATAAAGGGCTATGGACCATCAAGTCTATCGCAATAGACCACCCAGATAAAGAGCTATGAACCACTATAAGGGTTTGAGTTCCATACTTATTGAAAATTCTAGAATTACTCTTCTTGTTAGGCCTTTGGTTAAAGGATTCATCAAGTTCCTTTTATACCTCATAAACTTCAAGAAGATAATTCTTTCTTTCAACAATTGTTTCACAACTCCATGTCTAAGGTGTTTTGCCATTATACTATTCTGAATAATTCTTGTGGCAGCTTGTGAATCACAGTGCAAAGAGACTGGTACTGATACCTTCACAACAGTACATCTCCCAGTTGGATTCTAAGCTACTCGTACTGATATTGTGCTGATTCTAAGCTACTCGTACTGATATTCTGCTAATTCTAGAGCAATAAATTCACACTTCCAAAAAATAGCTCCTCTACCTATAAAAAAAATATATCCACTAGTAAAGCTTATTTCGTCATTCTAAGTTACCCAGTTTTCATATACTATCCTTCTAATATGGCAAAAATATTAAAATGCAAACAATAATCTACTGTACCATTAAGATGCCTTTAAAAACGACGAAGAGCAATCAAATGATCTTTATCAGGATTATGTGTATATCTACTCAATCTTCTCACAACATATGCAATAATAGGTTTAGTATAGTTCATAAAAAAGCACAACACTTCCTATAATATTTTCATATTCAAATAGAGGAACACTATCTTCCTTATTTTTCTTAAGACTCATACTATTACCATAAGGTGTTCTTACAGAAGTGTCATCAAACTATCAAATCTCTTTAACCGTTTTCAATGTGTAATTGACATAAAGAAAATCCATTTTCAGTAACACTAAGCATCACATTAGCCTCACATAAATCTTTAATTTCAAACTGTGAAGACATAAATAACTTACAATTTAGCCTCACATAAATCTTTCATTTCAAATTGTGAAGACATGAATAACTTACTATCATTACTTATATCTATGTTGTATCAAGATCAATATATCATCAAAATACAAACTTATAATCACACAATCAGCTCAAATAAATTTGAGTAGACGCATGTATCAAAGGATATTAACAAATATTTACATAATCAACTCAAACAACTTGAGTAGATGACTTATTTATATCCACGTGATGTATTATACAAATGCTAACAAGGTTTTGTAGTAGTTATTTCAAATATTTAAGTCATATGAGAATATGCATAAAAATATTTGAAGATCCATTTAAACCTAATTACTTTATTTCCTTTAAGAAATTCTATTAAATCCATGAAGTTTTTATTTTCTCTTTTTAAGATCCTAGATATACTTGATAAAATAAAGACTTTATACTTTCAATCAATTGAAATATATATATGTACACCTATGTACCCATTATCATCTCCTTGTCTAATCAATATGAGACTTTGGTCGCATTCCCAACATTTCTCCCCTCAAACGAAGGACCATCAAACTTCCCTTTAAATAGTCATTCATCTGTCTAATTCTTATCTAGGCTAACTCCTCTTCACTAGAGCACACTGCCTATCTCATAGAGTTTAAATATAGACCACACTATGACTACTTTCAAGGCTCAATTATATCTTTGTTCGATACCTGATGATTATACCAATATAGCTAAACTAGGAGCATGATTCTACGGTGATATGATATTATCTACTTTGGGCATAAGCCCTCATGAATTTACTTTTAGGGCTTGTACCAATGGAGATAATTATCCTCACTTATATACCCACTGAGATCTTGAAATTTTTTTTTATAAAATATTACACATTTTATAGCTAGAAAATATCTCAAACTACTATCAATCCAACAAGCTTCCACATAAGGTGATAGAATTTACATATATGCATACTACAAACAAGTTAGGTGATAGTCAAATAGTGTTCTAGGGTCAAAATTAATTTAAATGTAATAATAATACTTCATGGAAATTGATAAGCGCTCGCCATGTTTGTTGGATGCAAAGCTATAGGTTCTTCTATGCTCCTTGCAAACACTCATAAAAAAGTTAACCTAGATCAAACTTTGAATTTATGATGGTCACTCTTAGATCCTAAGACAACTCACTCTAGAATTAGCTTGATCAAGACTAATCCAATGAATTGATTTAAACATCAAATCTAAAGTAAGATTTGAAAGAAAAGACAACACCAAAAGGTTGAATAAGCACAAGGTTTTTAATATTGATAATTTGAGTTTTCAAGTATCAAGCCATTTTATAGACCAAGAAACTCAAAAGTCATTCAAATACAATTAATTACAAATTGTTGAAATAACACCTAGGAAAAATTATAAGTCAAAATGCAAGACTAAAAATGTAGAAAGTCTTCAAATTACCTTAAATATCTCCTTTAGAAGGTGGCAAAGTAGATGTGCATGTTTGATAAGGTTTGACATCACGTTTTTCCAGCATACTTGACAGGATTTTCTTCATAAAATTTGCATACACTTTTTTTACCACTATGCCATCTTCCAAATTATAGGACTTTCCCTATGCCATCTTCATGCCATTCTCTTCTTGACTCATTGAACTAACATTATATAAAAATTTGGTCTCAAAATTATTTGTCGATTCTTGTGAATTTGCTAGTTTTTGAAGATGTAGTGTGAATGCTTATTGAATCTTCTTTGCCTTGCTTCTTGTAGTTGGTCCTTTAGGTACGTGTAATATTTCAATGGTTAAATTTACATCATTCCTCCTTTCTTTAAAAGGATTTTTCTTCAAATCAAGGTCTCCATTCCCTACACCAAAAGGAGTCAAATCAACCACATTAAAAGTAGAACTTACATTGTACTCACCTCGTAGATCTAGTTTGTAGGCATTGTCCTTGATCTGCTCTATCACTTGAAATAGACCATCTTCTCTTGGTTGAAGTTTAGTCATCCTTTGATCTAGAAACTTTTCATTTTGTAGATGAATTCAAACCCAATCACCAAGTTTAAAAATCATTTTCTTTGCCCCTTGGTTCTTACTGTGGACAAGGTTTTGATTCTTTTTTTTTTTTTTTTTTCTTTCACTTCTTTCTTTGACTTCTTTATGCAGATTTCTTATGTATTCTACCCTTGAAACAACTAAAACACTAGTAAACATATTAGGTAGCAATGGTGAAAAATCTAAAGGAGTTAATGGATTAAAGCCATATACAACCTCAAAAGTTGAACAATGAGTGGTGCTATGTATTGCTCTATTGTAAGCAAACTCTACAAAAGGTAGAGTATCCTCCCAAGACTTGAGTTTTTTAGAAATTAGTGATCTAAGCTGTAAACCTCGTACTCTATTTTTCCTACATAAGTGAGTAACAAGCGTGTTAAGTAAAATTATGAAAGGAGGTAAAGAAAGTAGGCAGATGGAGGAATAAAATTCTAAGTGTTAGAAACACTTAGTCAAGGGTGAGTTTTAGATAATATTACAAGTGAAAATTGACTAAGTATGGAAGAAAAGTGTAGGCATGCGTTGATGGAGAAGTGTGGACGCATGGGGTTGCGTGTGTAGCAACCAAGGCTTATAGAGGTTAAGTGTTGAAGGCAAGGGTAAACTATGTGTTGGTACTAAGGATGAACGCATGGGTTGAAAGGCATGATGTGTTGATAAGGCTTGCGGCAGCCTCAAGTGTGTGCGAGAAAAGGTGCTGGACGATTGTGTAGCAGATGAGCGACACTATACGATTGGGTATGCGATCGTCTAGTAAGTGAATGACACTACACAATGGGATAGGCGATCGTGTAGACGGGTGCTGGGAAATCATGTAGTAATTGTGCAGAGGTAAACGATGCTCACAGTAGCTAAACGATAGGCTATGTGTGAGATTTTTTGCTAAACGATTGAGCTAGATGATAGGCGTTGGGCTTTAGACGATATGAAGGATCTCGCTAAACGATAACGCTATACGTTGGACGATAGCGTTAAGCGATGGGGCGTTGGCACTGCATGATCGGCATCAGTGCTAGACGATGAGCTGCACGACAAGCGCTAGACGATAGACGTTGAGTGCTAGACGATAGACGTTGAATGTTAGACGATGGACGTTGAATGCTAGATGATAGACGTTGAATGCTAGACGATAGACGCTGGAAGCTAGACGATAGGCGCTGGGCACTAGATGATAGGCGCTGGGCGGTAGACCTGTCTCTTATACACATCTAGATGTGTATAAGAGACAGCAGGGAATCGGTGCATAAACAGGCAGCTGCTTGGGAAGATTAAGCAGGCAGCTCACCATAGTGAGTGAGAGCGAGCGAGAGATAAGAAAATGAGCGAGAGCGAGAGTGAGTAAAGGAAGAGGAGAATCTCGCTATAAGTCACAAATCTCGCTGGAAAGGTACAAATCTCGCTGGAAGTGGTAAGTCTCGCTGATGAGGATGATCTCGCTCATGATGATCATCTTACTAGTAATGTTGTTTTGTTGGTGAAAGTTTCGTTAGTAATCGAGCTACCTGAAGCATTTTGCTGAGAATTCTAAAGAATCTAACTGGGGATTATGTCCTTTCAGGCCAAGAAGAGCTAGGAGAGACATATAAACCATTTAAGAACCCCGACGAGCTGTGAGTGACTAATGTTTCCAAATGATAAAGTTTATGCTTTGCAAAGTTATTCTCATGCTAAGTTTTATGTGATTGCAAGCAACTTATTTCTATGATTGAAAGCATGACCAACGCATGATGTTTACGAATGTATGAGTTTTCCAAGTATGTTTTCCATGTCTAACGCATGCTAATGGTTTTTACAAGCTAGTTCAACATGATTTAAGCCAACTTATTTTACAAAGTATGAAGCATGCGTTAGGATTATAGCTAAGGTTGAATGAAGCTTGATGTATGATGTTTTAAATACCTAAGGTTCTCAAAGTATATGCGTTGGTATTCCTAAACACAATGAAAAAGGATACTGAAGGTAGGGAAGGTATCCTAAAGAGATTTCTATGCTATATTTGAAAACTATTCTTTTTAATGCACTTCGAGAACTTGACAGCTTAATTGAGCCGGATACTGAAGGTAAGGAAGGTATCTGAGTAAATGTACCTAAGGTGTTGACAGTACTTAGAAAACTCCACGTGCACATAGGTAGTTCTGAATGAGAGGCCGAAGCATGACCCTTCTAGGCCATATACCAGCAAAGGGAGGCCGAAATATGGGTCTCTTGGCCGGTAACAGATGTTGGGAGCTAGAACTATGTATGCTCGTTCTCAACTAGGAAATAATGATGTTTAATGGTGTTTAAGAGTAGTTATCAATGTTTATGTTTAGAGGAAGTTACTTGAGATGCCCATCAGCGTATTTAAAGAGATCGATGTAGGGTCTCTCCTAGCCATAGTTCAGTATGAAGAGATCGAAGTAGGGATCTCATCTGGCCATGGCTTGGCATTGGAAATTAGAGCGATGGATGTTCGTTCTCAACTAAGATTCAGTTTTCAGATACAATGGTTTTAAAAGTTTTATGTACACGTTTTCTTGGCATATTTTAGTTCCAGTATTATGTTTTTGAGATTTCAGTTTAAGCATGAGATTTATGTTTTTATTAAGTCACTCACTGGGCGAGTAGCTCATTCTTTCAAATGTTTTTCTTTTCCCAGGTAGTGGTCATCTCCCCAGAGGTTAGCTGTCATCCTGCTCTGCCACTTAAGGACTCTAATTAAAAGTCCAAAGTCTAGAAAGAAGTTTTAGGTGTTTACTATGTAAATGTCTGTACATATGTGTTGCTCATATTAGGGACTAGTAAAGTATATTGGGACTACTGAACTCTGTATGTGTTAATATGATGTAATTATGTTGTTGTTGATCCCTGATATTCTGAGGTTATTTTTTAAAAGTTTCATTAGTTTGGTGAATGTTATATATGTATTCTAGGGATCTAAGCTGGTTAAAGATGTTAGTTAGGTAGTAAGTGCCATAAAACGGTTGGTAACTACTGTCGTCACATTCACTTCTGGATTAAGAAGGGTAATCTGGGAGGGGATGTGACATAAGCGAAGCCCCCAATTTTCTATTAACCACCTTACTTTACCCATTGGTTTGTGGGTGATAAGTTGTTGAAAACAAAAGCTTAGTTCCCAATTTACCCCACAAAACTTTCCAAAAATGACTTAAAAATTTTGCACCTCTGTCACTAACAATGGTTTTAGGAATTCCATGCAATCTTACCATTTTCCTAAAGAAAAGATTAGCTATGTTAGTAGCATTATCTGTTTTATTACATGGAATGAAATGTGCCATTCTACTAAACCTATCAACTACAACAAAAACATCCAAAGGTGTTAAAGACCATGTGGTTGTATCTTAGACTTAGTCTCCTTACATTTGAAACTGGTGAAGACCATGATTATGAACAAAAATGGTCCAGCTGAATTCGGTCCAGCCAGTTCATCAGGCCTAATTTTTTGTCCAGTCGGTCATTTCCTCCATGCCAACATAAACTACTTTTTCAGGGGTTTATGTGTAGAAACAACCCATGGCTACTAGACTTCTAGTCTAGACAGTGTGTTATGGTGGGACCATTGGGTTTCAACAGCAATTGGCTAATTTGCAGCAACAAATTTCTGTGCTCAAGGCAGCCTTTAGATCCACAGCAAATCCTCCGATCGATTTTCATCCAAATGTGTATTCTGGTCTTCCGTTATGTTCAGAAACATCGATAACTGCTTACCTTACTTTACCTATTACAAATATTATGTCTGGTTCTGTGGAAAATTTTGCAGGAATAACCATTGGAGAAAAACTTAATAGCCAGAACTATTTTTCCTGGTCTTAATTTGTGACAATGGTCTTCGAGGGACGACATAAGTTTTGGTATCTAACTGGGGAGATACCAAGACCGAACCCTAGAGACCCTCAGGAACGTATATGGAAGGGGGAGGATTCCCTCCTCTGCTCGATTTTGATAAACAGTGTGGAACCTCAGATCGAAAAGCTCCTAATTTATATAGTGTCAGCTCGGGATATTTGGGAAGCTATAACATCCTAAGTTTGTATGAAAATGTTTTAGGAAATTATATATTAGGATTCTACATTAACATGTTCTAAGTACAAGATATTGAATGAAGATACTAAAGTTACATTGTTCCATAAATCTTATTGGCTACTAAATAAGTAGCAAACAAAATATTAACTAAGTAAATCAATAAATATCTAAGCAAGAAGTTATTTAAGAAATAAAATAATATATTTTAAAGAAAAAAAACCTAAAGATGGAGAAATAAAAATACTAAATAGATTAATAATAATAATAATAATAACAACAAAAAGTAAAATAATACAATATATATATACAAGTCAACTAGAGTAAAAATAATAAAAATCATAACAATAAATGAAATTCATTAGGTCGGCAAAAAAAAAAAAAAAGACAACTTGAATAGATTAAAATAATAATAATAATAAAATAAGGTGATAAAGAGGGAGTAATTCGGTGGAAATTAAAGAATTAAAAAAAAATTAATAAGAATGGCGGTGGAATTTGTCTATATATAGGCATAAGTAGTTGATTTTTTTTTATTTTTTTATTTTTTTTATTTTAGAGATAAAATGGTGGAGTACATCGTGAAATTAGAGTTATTGTGAAGTAAGTTATTTCCTTTCCCTTTTATTCCTTTACTAGAATTCAACCTTAGTAATTGGAAAGATTAATCCACTGAAAAGTTTTTGTTAACTTGACAAATTTGTTAATACTTGAATGTTACAATTTTATTCTCAACTTTTAGACTATAAATATGTTAATAAGTTATTAATAAAACAAAACTTATCTAAATTAAATAGTATTAGGGTAGTAATATATACACACAACTTTAATAAGTTGTAGTACAATATTATTTGTAAGCGAAATTAAAATTAAAAGGCATATACATTGAATTAATAGTATTCCTTTAACAAAACTTGAGGTTTCACTACTATTGCTACCATTACTACTTTTAGAATTAAATACTACTAGTACTACGCTATTACTACTATTGATATTATTAGTACCACTACTACTACTACCACTACTACTACGACGACCACTACTACTACGACGACCACTACTACTACCACGACCACCACTACTACCACTACGACCACTACGACCACTACTACCACTACGACCACTACGACTACTACTACCACTACTACCACTACTACCACTACTACTACCACTACCACTACTACTACAACTACTATTATTATCATTCTATTATTATTATCATCATCATCATCATTATTATCATTATTACTATTACTGTTGTTATTATTATTTCATTGTCATTAACGTTCTACTACAACTACCATTCTTATTATACTTATTACTATTTATTGTTGTTGTTGTTATTATTTTAATAATATTATTATTACTATTATTCTACTATTACTATTATTATTATTATACTACTAGTACTACTACTATTAGTATTATACTAATATTATTATTATTATTATCACCATCAATACCAGTAATCTCATTGCAAAATAATTAAGCGTAATTATACTAATACTCTAAAGACTTAATAATTATAATTCTCAAGATAAATAAGCTACTTTCATCAAGTTCTTTAACATAATAGTCCTAAAATTAGTTTTAATTATAAGTGCTTTACGAATTTTATAGGATCAAACCATAAGGAATAATAAGGAATAACTAGGATCGCAGTCGAGGTAAGTAGTTTATCTCACCCTCTCTTTAAGTGTTTTATGGTAGTGTACCTCTATTATGTTGCATTACATGTTTAAAACGTGTTTCTCGACAAGAGACCCCATGCATTATGTTTGTTCACGATGATAAAATAAGATTAAAATTTAATTAGATAAAGATTATGCTTCTAGGGCTAGCAGGGCATGTATGGTTGCACTTTTCTAGACCCAATTCTACGTCAAGTTTATGCTAGGGACTAACAGGGTATGTATGGTTGCACCCCTCTAGTCCAATCTTACATTTATGCTAATGGTTGATGTTGGATGCGACTCTAGCCCTACTGACTGCATGACCCGCTAATCATCAGATCGGTTAGTTTCCACTTAAGTTCTCATCTTCTTACCAGGGCGGAGGAATTTATGTTGGAAGCATAACTGACCACCTCTTGTTATTATATGTTTTCGATCCCAATCATATGTTTTAATGACATGTTGCATGTGATTGTGCATTTAGTCACTACCTTAAGTGAGAATTACTTACTGGGTATATTATATACTCATCCTATTTTACAGACTTTGTAGGTAAGGACACAGCGTAGGTGGCAGAACTGGACGTCGCTCGAAGGGCTAACTATCAAACTCACTATTATGGGCATATATGCATTTTGTATCACTATGCTAATGTTTTATGGATCCTGGTGTTTTGTAAAATAAACTTTTTATATAGTTTTCTACCTAATTAATAAAATTTTAGATATGTTCTTTTGAAATTTTTACCAAAACTCATCTCATGATAGAAAAGTCTAAGTATGCATGTCGTAGCGATCGGACCATAATATGTAAGGATCTGGTTGTTACAGAAGCTGTCTAGAAACTATATTCCAAGAGACAGAACGCTTCACGGCTTTACACGTTGAGGAAATGAGTACATGAGTGCAAGCAGGGGACTCTTGATGTAACATCCTATTTCAATAAATTGTCACTATTGTGGCAAGAAATAGATCTATGTCATGAAGTGGTTTGGATTGCCCAGTCGACGGGGTTTAGTATTTGAAGATTGGGGAGGTTGACCGTGTCTATGATTTCTTGGCTGGCTTGACCTTGAAATTTGATGTCGTCTGAGCCAGATTTTGGGATAAAGACCGATGCCATCCTTTATGGAAGTATGCTCAGAAGTCAGATTAGAAGAGGATAAAACCAGCGTTATGAATGTACAACAACCATTACCTTAGACTCTGCTGCGTTTGGAGTCAAGTCATCTAGATCTGAGAATGACAAATAGAATGGAAAGTCCCCTCCAATTTGTGAACACTGTAAGAAATCATGGCACACAAAAGACCAATGCTGGAAATTACACAGACGTCCACCAATGGGTGGTGTCCTCTAAATGATAAATCTAAATCCAGTGAAGCCTTCATTGGTGAAGCGGTTGATGGTGCTCCCCAGGTGACCAACCCTGTTGATCGAGGTACAGTTGGAACTGACAATATTGTCCAATCAGGTACTCCTCAGTCCTTTAGTTTCTTTGTTGAGGGGGATGAATCCTGGATTCTTGACTCAGGAGCAACTGATCACTTAACTGGATCATTTGACCAATTCCTCTCCTATTATCCAAGCATTGAAAATGAGAGAATATGAATTGCAGATGGGTCTTTTTCCCTTGTTGCTTAGAAGGGTCACTTATCACTGATTCAGGAATTGATTTTACATAATATTTTACATATGCCAAAGATATCTTACAATTTGCTATCGATCAGTAAAGTAACCAGAGATTTGAACTACAAAGTTGTTTTCTCACCAGATGATGTTTTGCTTCAGGATTTGAGATTAGGGAAGATGATTGGTACTGCCTAGCACAATAGGGGGCTTTATTTCCTTTCTGATGATGGTTCTTCTAAGAGTTTGTCTAGGACTAGTTTGTTATCTTCTCTTACTATTTTTGAAACAATTTTTTATTATGGCACTATCGTCTTGGACATCCAAGCTTTCACTATATGAAATACATGTTTCCCCACTTATTTCATAATATGAATGGGTCATCTTTATCTTGTGATGTTTGTATTCGTGCAAAGTAGCCCAGGGCCTCTTTTACTTCTCAACCCCATAAACCTTCCCGACCTTTCCATTTGATACATAATGGGCTCGTCTAATATCACAACTATGTCAAGTAAAAGGTGGTTAGTTAACTTTATTGATGATCACACCCGTCTCACATAGGTGTTTCTCCTTACGGATAAATCTGAAGTGACAACGGTATTCCAATAGTTTTACACTACTGTCGAAACTCAATTCAATACCAAAATCGATATTCTTCGAAATGACAATGGATGTGAGTTTATTAATCAGTCTCTTTGTGAGTTTTTAATCTCTAAAGGCATCATCTACCAAAATTCCTGTGCTTATACCCCTCAGTAGAATGGGGTGGCTGAGCGAAAAAACTGCTACCTTATTGAAGTAGCTCGATCTCTCATGATACCTGCATCCTTACCCTCGTATCTCTAAGGAGATGCTGTACATACTGCAGCTCATCTCATCAATCAGATGCCATCCTATATGCTCAAATTCCAAACCCCTAGAGTATTTTAAAGAGTCTCTCTTGTCCACTTTCCTTTTCCCAGATGTTCCCCTCAAGGTGTTTGGCTGTACCGTTTTTGTTCATAATCATGGTCCTCACCAACGTAAGTTTGCTTCTCGGGCCCAAAAGTGTGTGTTTGTTGGGTATCCATTGTTGGGGTTGATGCCCTAAACTCTCGTTGGATCCTGTAGTTTGTAAACATCTGTATTGAACAAACGCTTGTGATGTAATAATATATTGTTGGGATTCATGTCCTAATTTTCTCGGAGTCTCGTTGTTTTGTAAAGATACACATTGTTTGATGAATAAAATAATTGTTATTTAATTATGGCATTTACTCATATCCAATAAACAAAGTTCCTTGATTATCTTAGAAGTATGTATATGTGATATACAAGTGGATCATGCCTTAAGTGATAACCTAAATAGGTCTATAGTATAAGGATTAAGGTGAGATACCTGATCCTGGTGACACTACGGCTACGACCCGCTTTGTAGAGGTTTGCAAGTATTGTAAACTACTACTGATGGTAGATCCTGACCATTCATGTGGAGACATGCGAACGGGGGTGTCCTATACAAAGAGTTCATATAAGACCTAGACCACAAGATGACTAGACTCTGTATATAACACCGTTGATACTAGAAGCATACATCTCACCTAAATGACCATAGGTGACATGGCCTCAATCTTGAGTGTTTTGGGAACTCCTACCTTTGAGGGCGGTCCTTTGATTAGTATAGGTGAGAGTGGCCAGATTGTCAACTCAACATGCCTACCCTTTTGGGGACTTGTCTGATTTAGGAGTTGGGAACTCAATCCACAAGATGGAATTCACTTATTTCCCGAAGCTGGGATAAGTAGAGAGATTTCTCCCTTAAGGGCTGATTTCGGGGCTTGAACATAGTGGCCACAGCTTCTCTTTGGAAGAGAGGACTCAGTCGTAGTAAGACTATGACTTATGTTCATTAGAAGAATCAGTGGTACTTAAGGAGTTAAATGTAACTACAGGGGCATAATAGTTATTGGCCGAGCTGTACTTATGTGCGATCTGTGAAGAGTTGTTGCACTGCTGATTGGTTAAGATGGACACATAATATATCTGTGGTAAGGAGAGTTCAGCTGTCGGTCTTTAGTGGAGTGCCTGGAAGTTAATGGATGGTGGATCTCATGACTAAAGAGTTTAATCAGTTATTCATGCATTGTTGGAACTTCGAGCTACAGGTCCATAAGGTCCCTGATAACTTGTAGAAATACAAGTTATTTATGATGTTTTACTTAGATATTACGACAAAAAGAGAGGAAAGTTGCGTCGATAGTATAAGAAAAGGCTGAGAAATACGAAAATTATGAAATGTCGTAAATGCACACACTAACGCCATTGCGATGGTGAAATAGAATGTTTTAGTCTCTGTTTTGTAGGAAATAGGTCACTGCCTGTGTTAATGGCTCAAAGACAAAATGTACAACCCATCTACTTCGCATGCGCCCATCAATCAAGAACAAAAAGATGATCAACGCAATGATGGCGCATGCGACAATCGATCAAGAGCTTTAGCGATCAACGCATTTCAACCGAATGCGGTAATAAAAAACAACATCGTATGCGGCGATAGATCGAAGATGTGAAGAGCAACGCATTCGGGGATGATTCTAACAAGTGTACAACTTTTTGTTGTGCAATTCTGACGGATTGATCGTGGAACAAAAAAGAATTTTCCATTACGCCATCGTAGGAATTATTATAATTATATAATGGGGACCACAAATTCAAAGAGCCGAGGTCTTGTCTATAAATAGCTTCCTCAAATTCGCTAAAAAATATACTGAAACGGGGAGAGAGAGGCTGGTTTGAAGAGACTTTCCAGAGTAAATCCAGGAGAACTACGAGACAAGGATGAAAGGTGAGTCTCCGAGCAAAGAATTCTTCTGATTCCCGAAGCTGAAGCTCTATGCAAAAGGTCAATTCTACCAAGAAAGCAAGCCTGAGAGAGAAGCTTTCCTCTCCACCACATCCATACGCCGACAAGCACAAGTCTCCGATTGGGATCTGTGTCAAGAGGTTGACACTCTTTCCATATTTGTTTCTAGTATCTAATTCATCTTCTGTGTTCATCTTCTTTAATCCCTCATTCACAAACATGCATCAAACGCTTAATTTTAGAATTAAATGTTATCATCGTCATCATTATCATCTCTCTGTCTCTTTCCATACATTTATCATCCATTTTCTCCATGATGTGTTCTTAATCCCTGGGGTAAAAAGCGAGAATTAAGCGAGTGAGTCAATCTGTGTCAAGGAATCAATTAAGTTTAGCTAAGGCATGCTCAACGGCTTCTTCACCTGTGAGAGCAGATGTGAAGATGTTATTTCGTCTATCGAGAGAAGGTTAGAAGAATGCATTAACTAAAGCGAGAAGTATTTCTAGAGATGGAAACAACCATGCGTTCATCACGTTCATCTCTGTTTCACCATAGACATATGGGAATGCTGCCGATCACTGAAAGGTGTACGCCAAGGGAAAGCGGAACCTTAGTTGCGTCCTTAACGCGATTGACGAACTTGCGATGTTTTTACTCTTTACTCTTTCTCTTTCTGCTTCATTCATAAGACTTGCCATCGTATTCATCGATTCTTTTGTACAACTTCACAGTCAATCCTCGACCCCTGTATCATATATCATAGTAATTTAGGAATTTACTTTATCAACGCATTTTTACTTTCAGCGCAATTTATATTTTTGTACAAACCAAAATTCTTTATTCATTATTATAACCGGTCACATGTATCACATAAGTATCGCATTTAACGACAACAATCCCCGTGTTCGACCTCGGATCATTCTAAAAAACTTGCGTTGGAATTATACTTCGTTTTAGTGCAAGGAACTTGTGACACGCACTACTTCATCACATACTACGAGCATATCACTATCAACACATACACTTAAAACGTAGTATCGCATAAAATATCATCAGTAGTGTGCATAAGCGATACATAGCATAACATTTTATTTTTTTAAAGTCAACAGTCCCCTTGGTAGCTTAATGGATTCGATTGAGGATCAGTTCTTGGTGTTGATTTGAAATGTTCAAATTAACAAGAGGTATTTTGATTATATATGATATAATCGATATGATGTATGAGATACATCTGGTGGATGATTGATGTAAATGAGATTTACATTAAGTACCATGGAATAGAAAAAGAACTATGATTTATATGTTTCATGAGATGAAATATTAAAACTATAAGTTATAAATATAATATGATAAGTTGGTTATCATTTATATTTATAATAATATTAATTATTGGATAATTAAACTTTTTTCTCTAATAACCAATTGAGGGGAGGTTATTGGTGGTTTATGGTAACTGTGAGTTAAAAGGAAAATTGTTTTCCTAAGTTTACTAAGTTTTTTTTTTTAAAAGTTTTGGCAAAAATTGTTTTGAGATCTCTCTCGCAAAAAGAAACTCACGGAGCTTTTCAAGTAAATACAGATTTACTAAGCGACAGCTTGAGTGAAGTAAACGATCGTGTAGTGTTTTGTAGGCGACAGACACGGTACTAAACGATGAGCTAGACGATCGCTTAGCTTTAGTTAAACGATTGGGCATCGACTTATGCGATAGGTTTCTATCTTCTTCCACTTGCCCAATCATGTACACGATTGCTTATTCCTCCTTCATCGGCCTCATTTCAAGTCCACATAGAGCCTACCCTCTAGATTCTCATACCCGAGAATACCAAGGTAATCTTCTTGGTGGTGTCATACTCAACTCGAAACCGTCGAGGTTCTGTGGAGGCTGTTCGTGTTGCTGGGGAGTTTTTGACCGAGGCGATCGCTAAGGATGAGTGTGAAGTGTTCATGCAGTGTTGCGATCGTGTTGTTCAAGCGTTCGAGGTTACTGTGTTCGAGCGTTCATGAGCAAGGAGCGTGGAGACGAGTCGACAAACATTCGTAGCATTCTCCTTGTGTATTTGATTGTTCATGCTGTAATTTATGTATCAAGTGCATAACTGTATGTTTTGTTTATGACTGTAATTTGTAATGTTCATTCATGATTGTAATTTGGAATGATCTATTTTCCCTACTCATGGAAATCTCGGATTCGATTTCCTTCAATTGGTATCAGAGCCAGTTTGTTCTGATATTCCAAATTAAAACTTTGTTTTGAACTACATTTGACAGTCGCAGTGGGTTTCTACATTTGTGCTTAATTTTTTCTGCATTTGTGGTTGAGTTGATGAATGTTTCGGGTTTAATTTCCTGTTTGTTAAAGCTTTCTGTCATTACAAAGTGTTAATTGTAAGGACCCCTGTGTTTTTGGGCATAATTAACTTTGCAATCGAGTCTATAATTCAAAGAGTTTGAGTTAGTCGAGTCGTTCATGATGAAGCTTTGAAGCATGGAGATGCGATTCTCAACGAAGAAGAAGACCAAGCGTTGGTCGTATCGTGTAGCTGATGACATGCAGAAATGCATGTCATCTTAGGCCTTTTACTTAGAATTATGAAGGTTGTTAGGCAGAATATGCGGCAATCATGATAGGAATTCACGAGAAAGTGAGCTTGCATCGATTAGCATGTTGAATCTCAGTTAACACATTATTTTGCGTTATTATGCGTTCAATATTCTATTTTTGTAGCTAACGCAGGAAATGAACGCAAAAGCGGAAACTGGACCACCGCATAGATGACCGCATGTGGAGAAACACTCCATCGCGAAGGCAAACGCATCGATCAACGCATGGATGTTGCGGTAATCAGCCGTATGCGTCCATCGCATGGGAGTAGCACTCGTCAAGCGATTGCGGTCATCATGTAGAGTTGCGGTATTAAGAGAATGCAGTCATTGAATGATTACGGCTACGCGACAATGCAAACTAATGGGATCAACGCAAGGTATGTGGAATGAACACATCTACCTCAAGAAAATCCAAAGCTGATGCTGACATTTCACCTACCACGCCGTTAGTGGCAGAGGTTTAGAAGAGGACTAACACGCCAAACGTCAGACTCAAAGTAGTCCAATTAATATTGTCAGTGACCCAAGCTCTATAAATAGAAGTCGATGAGCTGAAATTCAGATCATCCAAGGTTTTCGCCTGAGGTTCGCCTAGGGCAGATCCTTGCGATCCAGACATACGCGTGAGAAGATGGCTGAGAGTTCTTCACCGCCTTCATGCATTCCGAGTGACGACCAGAGCCTTCGACCGGAGCAAGATCTCGAGAGAGTCAGCTCCTTCGCCCATCCATGGCACCACTTGCAGCCTTGACGCACATCCGCTGGAAGTAAGCCTTTGCTTCCAGCCGGTCATTTCCTTTTCCTTTCTTTCTTATATTGTATTATATGACATTTTGGAATTAAGGAATTAATACAATCTGTTTTCAATGTATTTCTCTGTTCCTTTAACTCCATCTCCATCTTCTTTGCTTAGTATCTTTACTTTCATTGCAACACTTAGTGGGATTGCTTGGGTATCACATACTTAATCATGTGGATTAGGGATATGAAGCATGTAGCAACCCACCGAGAGGTGTGCGTTGTGCGAGTATGTGAGTAATCTTATTTTCTTAGTGTGAAGCTGTTGCAACGCCTATCTATAGGCTAATGCATTTCTTGTCTATGAGTAAAGTCAGCAACAATCAACTGCTCAGGAGGGTAAGTGGTTGGACGCATTAAGCAATGTATGCATTGTTCACTAGGGATAGTAACAATCTTGCATCAACCAAGTTCATGTGATTGTCTTGTATTATGTATGCTTCATTCGTCCATTAGGGATACTCGGGAGGGTAGTCAGGACAGGATCTAGGCTTTGGAAGGTCAGGTCAAAATCTAGGCTCGGAAGAGTCAGATTAGAACACATAATACAAGAGATAGGAGCTTACGAATAAGTATTGTTTGCTATTAACCCATCGCAGGCATCCTAGAGATAGGATACGATTGTGTGCGGTCACTGAAGCGTTGTGTGCATTCTGCATCATCGCATAGGAAAAGAGTAGAGACTTAGGAATAAGCTCTATGGACACTTTTGTATTTAACACATGCGTCCTAGACTTAGGAGCATCGCATTTGCATTGGAAAATGATTTGTCGTGCATGAGTGTAACATGATTGCAATGGCTTGCATTGACTAGGGTTTCCCTTGCGGTCACTCTTAAGGGATGCAATGAAAACATCTTCGCATTTTATCTATTTTCTCACACATTTATTTCATGTCAAGGTTTGTCGTGTCTCTACCTTTCATGCATATTCTCATTGCATTGTCTGTTAGATAGGAGTAGGAATAGGATTAACTTAACAACCTCCCTTCCATTCTTTTATTTAAACCGCCGCATGCACATCACCACAATCATATAGCTACAAGTCCCTATGTTTGACCCCGGATTACTCGAGAAACTTGCGTTTGCATTACACTTGGCATGAGCACAAGAAAACTTGTGGCAGGACGCATGGTCATCGCATACATTCATTAACGCATTATCAGTCCAACGCATGATTATCAACGCATATCTTAGGAACATGTATCGCATACCGCATCTAAGGGATTTTAGTTGTCGAGTGAAATAAACTTCTAAATTTCCGTCACCAAGTATTTGGCGCCGTTGCCGGGGACTTGGTAGCTAAATGTTTGTTAAGTTTTGTGTTTCTGCGAGCAAACTTTTTATCTTGGGAGTATTGCAGCTTGTGCGACCAGGTTGTAAACAATATTGAAGTGTAGGCGAGGCACTGAAAGCCAATGTTGACCAAGGTAGAAGGGAAATCAGTCGCAAAAGAGCCAAAGGTAATTCTAAGCTCATGGTGGTCAACATGCGCCTAACAATTGTCGGAAGTTCCAATGGTCAGGGCAACTTGACCCGAGCAGTTGAGAGCCATCTCCTGCATGGAAGACTCCTTGCGGGGACAACACTCCAATCTTTCCAGGGACGTCTTTTACTCTATCTTTAACTTGCTTTCTTAGTATAGGTTATTTTTATCTTTATTGTTATTTTGGATATATGGCTGCTTCCTTGGTTGTGGTACGTTTGCTCTTGTAGGTGCAACAATAAGTTTCCTTGGTTCGTAGTTCATATACTTCATATGTTGGGATTGGTGTCCTAATTCTCCTGGAGTCTCGTTGTTTTGTAAAGATACACATTGTTTGATGAATAAAAAAATTGTTATTTAATTCTAGCATTTACTCATATCCAATAAACAAAGTTCATTGATTATCTTAGAAGTATGTATATGTGATATACAAGTGGATCATGCCTTAAGTGATAACCTAAATAGGTCTATAGTATAAGGATTAAGGTGGGATACCTGATCCTGGTGACACTACGGCTACGACCCGCTTTGTAGAGGTTTACAAGTATTGTAAACTACTACTGATGGTAGATTCTGACCATTCATGTGGAGACATGCGAGCGGGGGTGTCCTATACAAAGAGTTCATATAAGACCTAGACCACAAGATGACTAGACTCTGTATATAACACCGTTGATACTAGAAGCATACATCTCACCTAAATGACCATAGGTGACATGACCTCAATCTTGAGTGTTTTGGGAACTCCTACCTTTGAAGGTGGTCCTTTGATTAGTATAGGTGAGAGTGGCCAGATTGCCAACTCAACATGCCTACCTTTTTGGGGACTTGTCTGATTTGGGAGTTGGGAACTCAATCCACAAGATGGAATTCACTCATTTCCCGAAGTTGGGATAAGTAGAGAGATTTCTCCCTTAAGGGCTGATTCCGGGGCTTGAACATAGTGGCCACAGCTTCTCTTTGGAAGAGAGGACTCAGTCGTAGTAAGACTATGACTTATGTTCATTAGAAGGATCAGTGGTACTTAAGGAGTTAGATGTAACTACATGGGCATAACGGTTATTGGCCAAGCTGTACTTACAAGCGATCTGTGAAGGGTTGTCACACTACTGATTGGTTAAGATGGACACATAATATATCTGTGGAAGGAGAGTTTAGCTATCAGTCTTTAGTGGAGTGCCTGGCAGTTAACAGATGGTGGATCCCATAACTAAAGTGTTTAGTCAGTTATTCATGTACCGTTGGAGCTTCGAACTACAGATCCATAAGGTCTCATTGGTAGCTCAATGGATTCAGTTGAGGATCAGTTCTTGGTGTTGATTTGAAATGTTCAAATTTACAAGAGGTATTTTGATTATATATGATATAATCGGTATGATGTATGAGATACATCTCGTGGAGGATTGATGTAAATGAGATTACATTAAGTACTATGGAATAGAAAAAGAACTATGGTTTATATGTTTCATGAGATGAAATATTAAAACTATACTTTATAAATATAATATGATAAGTTGGTTATCATTTATATTTATAATAATATTAATTATTGGATAATTCAATATTTTTCTCTAATAACCAATTAAGTGGGAGGTTATTGGTGGTTCATGGTAATCGTGAGTTAAAAGGAAAATTGTTTCCCTAATTTTTGTAAGTTTTTTTTTTTGAAAAGTTTTGCCAAAAATTGTTTTGTGATCTCTCTCGCAAAAAGAAAGTCACAGAGCTTGTCATGTAAATACCGATTTACTAAGTGACAGCTTGTGCAAAGTAAACGATTGTGTAGTGTTTTGTAGGCGAAAAACACAGTACTAAGCGATGAGCTAAACGATCGCTTAGTTTTTGCTAGACGATCGCTTAACTTTTGCTAGACGATCACTTAGCTTTTGCTAGACGAGAGTTTACCTTTTGCTAGACGATCGCTTAGCTTTAGCTAAACAATTGGGCATCGACCTATGTGATAAGTTTCTGTCTTCTCCCACTTGCCCAATCTTGTACACGATTGTTCATTCCTCCTTCGTCGGCCTCATTCCAAGTCCACAAAGAGCCCACTCTCTGGATTCTCTCATCGATAATACCAAGGTAACCTTCTTGGTGGTGTCATACTCAACTCGACACCATCGAGGTTTTGTGGAGGCCATTCGTGTTGCAGGGGAGTTTGTGACCGAGGCGATCGCTGAGGACGAGTGCGAAGTGTTTATGTAGTGTTGCAGTTGTGTTGTTCGAGCATTCGAGGTTGCTGTGTTCGAGCGTTTGTGAGCAAGGAGCATGGAGACGAGTCAACAAACGTTCGTAGCATTCTTCTTATTTATTTGATTGTTCATGCTGTAATTTCTGTATTGATTGCATAACTGTATGTTTTGTTTACGACTGTAATTTGGAATGTTTATTCATGATTGTAATTTGGAATGATCTATTTTCCGCTGCTCATTGAAATCTCGGATTCGATTTCCTTCATATAAGATATTTTCTTCACTATTGTCTATGAAAAATGAGATATTTTATTTGCTTTACCACAAACTAATAAACTAAGATCCTTGGTTGTCGTTGTAACTTAAGCATGTATGTAAAGACAAACAAGTGGATCATGCATTAAGTGATGACCAAAATGGTCTGTAGTATATGGATATATGAGGGAAACCTTATTCTGGTGACAGTACGGATGCAACCTACTTTGTAGATTGTTACAAGTGTTGTGACGTGGTACAGATGGTTTGATCCTGATCATTCATGTGTAGTTTGTATGAGATTCGTGTATAGTCTCATTATATAACACCGTTTATGACGGAGACTTCACTTTACTAGGATGACCATAAGTAACATGACCTTAATCCTTAGTGAGTTGGGTACTCCTGCCTTTGAGGTCGGTCCTTTGATTTTCATGGGTGCGAGTGGCCAGATTGTCGACTAAACCTACCACTTTGGGGATTTGTCTGATTTGGGAGCTGGGAACTCAGCTATACAAGATGGAATTCACTCCTTCCACGAAGCAGGGGTAAGTAGANAACTCAGCTATACAAGATGGAATTCACTCCTTCCACGAAGCAGGGGTAAGTAGATAGATTGCTCCCTCAAGAGTTGATTTCAGGGCTTGAACGATGTGGCACTGCACACCTTCCTATGGCTTGAGAGGTGTCCACTCATAGTAGAACTATAAAATATTGTTCATTAAAGTGATCGGTAGTACTTAAATAGTTAGATGTAACTACAGGGGCAAAACGGTAAATTAGCCTAACTATACTTACGAGCATCTGTGAAGGGTTATCGTACTGTTGATTGGTGATATCCGATGGACACAGAAATATATCTGTGGTGAGAAGAGTGCAGCTGTCGGTCTTTAGTGGAGTGCCCGACAGTTAACGGATGGTGGATCTCGTAGCGTCCTATACAAAGGAGTTTGTATAAGACTGGACCACGAAGTGTATAGTCTCGTTATATAACGTCGTTAATGATAGAGACTTCACTTTACTTGGTTGACCATAGATAACATGACCTTAATCCTTAGTGAGTTTGGTACTCCTGCCTTTGAGGGTGGTCCTTTTTTCTCCTTGGTAGGGTAGTTGAATTCCTAACCAAATAGAGTGCCCGACAGTTAACAGATGGTAGATCTCGTGGCTAAAGAGTTTAGTCAACTATTCATGTACTGTTGGAGCTTCAAGCTACAGGTTCATAAGGCCCCCTTGGTAGCTCAATGAATTCAAGTTGAGAATCAGTTTTTGGGCAAGTTTGAAGTGTTCAAATTGACAAGAGGGAGTTTGATTATATATGGTATGATTAAACTGGTTCAATTATATATGATATAGTTGACATGATGTATGAGATACATTATATGAAGGAAAATGATATAAATATGATTTATATCTAGTAGAGGAGTAAAAGGACTATGGTTTAAATGTTGTATTTGATGTGATATTAAAACTATAGGTTATAAATATAATATGATAAATTAATTATTATATTTATTTATAATTAAAACAATTATGAGATAATTGTTGGTGGTTTTCTCCTTAACCGTGCGTGAAAGTGGGAGGTTGCATTCAGTTTTCATAACTGAAAGGATAAAATGAAAAATGTTTTCATTTTGGAATGAATCAGATAATCGCTTCAAAAGGTTGTAAACTGTCCATCGTTTAGCTCACGAGAGCCAACACAACAGCTCAAGTTTTCCTAAATAATCATGTAGCTTTTACTAAGCGATCGTGCGCTTGAGCGAGATTACCTAAACGATCGTCTAAACAATCAACCTGTTTTACTAAACGATCGTATACCTTTTACTAAACAATCAAGCACCAGTCTATACGATAGACTCTAAACTCTCCCACTTGCTTGGTCGTTGAATACGATCGTAGTTTCCTCCTTCCCTCTACCAAATCCAACAGAGCCCACACCTTCTGAATTCTCACTCCAAGAATACCAAGGTCACTGAATGGTGGTGTCCAAGTTGTTGTTTGTTCGTGCAAAAGGCAGTTCGTTTGCTAAGCGACAGCGAGATTTGGTAGACGATTAGCTTGGCATTGCAGCGACAGCGAGAGGTGCTATTCTTGATGAGAGCATGAGATAAATAGAAGAAAAGTTCTTCAAAGGTGAGTCTCTTGTTCCTTTGTATTTAATTTATTAAAAGCATGCCATAATTTATTTTCAATTGCATAACTTGTATGTATAAGTGAATGCTTGTATTTCTATCACAATGAATTTGGAAGGATCTTGCTTTTGCTCATAGGTACTCTATGATAAGAGTTCCTTCAATTGGTATCAGAGCCTGGTTCTGATATTCCAAATCCATTGTTGTATAGAATAGCATTTACATTCTTGGTGGGTGAAGCATGTCTACATTCTGTTTGAGTGTTAAATCGGTTTGTGGATGTGGATTAATGGAATTTCCTGGGATGATGCCTCTGGTTATTTAATTCTTTTACATTCAAAGTTAATTGTAAGGGCCCTTGTATTTTTGGCATATTAAATTGCTATCGAGTCTGTAATTCAAAGAGTTTGAGTCAGTGTGAGTCGCTCGTAATGAAGCTTCAAGGCAAGAAGTTGCACTGTACTTCGAGGATGAAGACGACCAAGTGTTGGTCAGATCGTGTAAACGATGGGGTAAGCGATCGTTGAGTATGGGATACTCGACAGCAAGGTCAACACACGCACACTGAACGATCGTGTAGCTCAGCAAGCTTCATCGCTTAGTCACTGACTACACGATCACGAATTAAATGTTACTTAAGTGCTTGATCTATGATCATCTAGACGATCGTGGTTCACAACAACGTCGTCGTCTAAACGATCATTTAGACTTACGCGTTTAATGTTAGTGCACTAAATGATTGAGTGCCTCATGCTTCATCGCATTGTAAATGGTACTCGATCGTTGCTAAATGATCGTGGATACTCGGCTAGTTTACTAAATGATAAGGGAGGCTTCGCCTGGGCGATTGAAGACTCAGTTTGTTTGTGAACCGGTTTGCTCGATGGATTTATGTAGTAGATAGAATTTAAAACTCCAGTTTTTTAGGCTAGATCATCCCGTTCCATTAGTCTTTGGTGAATGTACATAAGATGTATGTTTGATTATATGTCATATGGTATGCCATATAGTTGAAATCCCATCTTAGGTTATGCATTAGTCATGCATCATCTCTATATTATAATTGTTATGATATAGTAGTTTGCATGATTTAAATTACATAAGAGCATGCTCATGCATCATATAATATAAGAGTTATATTTATACATGCATTAAGCATAGACATGCATCATCTTTATATTATAAGTGTTATAGTATAAGGGTGTTTGGAAGCATGTTTGCTTAGTCCATTACCATGTATATAAGCATTATATATTATAATGAATGGACATTGCATGAAGCATGCCACATAGGTTAAATTTATAAAAGTTATAAATACGTAGTTGTGCATAGCAATGTGAATGGGTTTTGGTTGTTTCTTTTATAAATGTTATAAGGGAAATTAGAACTAAAATCAATAAAAAAGATATGCGTGTGAACTTAGGCTTGAATCATGGTTTTAAAAGAGTTTTAAAACTTGGTGGAGATAGACCTAAGATCACGGTTCTAATGCGATTACAACCTAAGATTTAATCTTTTAATCAGTTTAATAGGGTTAAATTGACTAATAAAATATTAAATATGTAGCAAATCTATTTATAAGGGACCTTTGGTCTAAGGCTGGTTCTGTCTAGGCTGAGGTACTTAAGCTGACAGAAATAGAACACCCCTACCTGGGAACCTACCTGGAAAGGCGAATTAGATAGATTTGATGCATGCATGCAAATTTGACGATAGTTCGTTAAAGAGTTTAATGGAACTACTTGAACTTATTTAATTTCAAAGACAAGAGTTGTTTTTGAGCAAATTAAATTGACTTAGATAAAATCAGTAGCCAGATGGTCTCAGTTAGTGAACCCCTTAGTTGAACATTCAGTGGGAGATACTTGGGTATATGATACTTCATTTA
The DNA here is from genome assembly GCF_009727055.1 of Benincasa hispida. Classification (NCBI taxonomy): domain Eukaryota; kingdom Viridiplantae; phylum Streptophyta; class Magnoliopsida; order Cucurbitales; family Cucurbitaceae; genus Benincasa; species Benincasa hispida. The sequence continues at coordinate 31,184,355 of NC_052360.1, forward strand.
AACCTCTTTGTGTTTCTCCCTTTATGTTCATACCATGAGATCTATCCTCGGCCTTATGGCACCCTGGGAGTGTCCTCCTAAAGGATGGTGTATGTCTAGGACAATATCAAGGTGAATGGAGAGAATGTTCATAGTAAGTGGGAACGGGGCGTGCGACAGCATATACCACGGTCTCTCTCGTCGTTAGGTTGGATAACGTTTCTATGCATCGCCTCGAGGCACCCTGGGAGTGTCCCCCTATAGGATGGCAGTTTTACACGACTCTTTATCTGATCTCCTATATAAGATAAGGTCGCTTTAATCTCTTATCCTAATATGCTTTTTTCCTATGGTGGGCACATTAAGATGGGACTCTAGGGCCGAAAATGAGGGGTTACACTTACGCAAAATTGTTAAAGGTTAATAGTTTTGGACCGAAAAATGGTGACTATTAGGGTCAGTTACAAGAGTTTTTTCTACCTAATGGTTGAAGAGTGTCTCATCCCACCGGTGACGTTTGTCCTGCCTCGCTGGGGCATCATTATGAAATAGATGTCTTTTTCACTTAGGGTACATGGAAACTATTTTGCTAAAACTAAAATTGGTGTTAAAATGTGGTATTGTATAGACTCATTAAGTTTGTTTGTTTTCCAGCAACGTAAATATGGCTACAGCCACATTAGCTTTATTCAGTTCCGACAAACTGACTGGGAAAACCTACTCTAGTTGGAAGCACACGATCATAACCATTTTAATCATCGACGACCTTAGTTCGTCCTTATGGAGGAGCATTGGACACGGGCGAACAAGAAGGCCCGAGCTTATATCTTGGCTAGTCTTAATGACGTTTTGGCCAAGAAGTGCATATAGTCTCAACGCGTGAGATCATGGAGTCCCTACGGAGAATGTTCGGACAATCATTTGGATAGCTCAAGCATAGATCTCTCAAATGCATCTTCAACTCCAAAATGGAGGAAGGCACCTCTGTTCATGAACATGTGCTGAATATGATGGTCCATTTTAATGTGGCGGAGATGAATGGGTCACGCATCGATGAGGGTAGCCAAGTTAGCATCATCTTGTATTCGTGGCCAGATAGCTTCCTGCACGTTGTCAGTAATGTGATTCTGAATAAAGTGGACTATACCCTTACAACTTTCCTCAACGAGTTGCAGACATTCCAATCCTTGCTGAAAAGTAAGGAGAAGAAGGTTGGTGAGGCAAATGTTGCCTCGTCATCAAAAAAGTTCCATAAAGGTTCAACCTCAAAAACGAAATCTACACCTTCTACTTCTAACACTTCGAAGCGGAAGAAGAAGAAAGGTGGTAAGAGGAAGAGGAAGGCACCTGCTAACCTACAGCCTGTCGCCCAATGAGGAAGGTGACCAACGCCCGATGATAAAGAAAAGTGTTTTCATTGTAACCAGGATGGGCATTCGAAGCTTGAGACTAGAGAGATGATGATGGGAGTAGGCACTGGGCACGTCGTCTCAGTTGTGGTAGTGAGAGGGCTCTAGTTGATTTTACAGAAAAAGTTTATCATTCTAAATGATGTTTATGTAGTTCCCGAGTTAAAGCGGAACTTGATTTCTGTAAAATGTCTAATTTAGTGTAAATATACTCTTATTTTGAATTGAATAAAGTGTTTATTCATAAAGTTAGAGTTGAGATTTGTTCAGAAAAACTGGAAAATAACTTGTATGTGTGATACGTGGAAAATGGAGTAAATAAATATGCATTCATTGTTCGTTCTCCATGTATCGCTAGTCATGCGTTGGACTAAGGGATGTGCAATATGCATCTAAGAATCTATGCAATGACCATGCGTTCCTGCCACAAATTTTCTTGCTCTCTCGCCAAGTATAACGAGATCGCAAGTTTCTCGGGGTGGTCTGAGGTTGAACTCAGGGACTTGTAGCTAAATGTTATGAAGTAATGTGTTGCGGCGAAGAATAAAAGAATATTGAAGTTTAAGGGCTATACACTACTCCTACTCCTAACTAAACAGATTAAGCAATGGAAGTATGACTATGAGAGTTAGAGACATGACAACTGTTAACGCGTAATAAGATGTATGGAAAAATAGATAAAATGGTGGAAGGGATGACTTCACTGCATCAATAAGCTTGATCGCAAGGGTAACCCCACCCAACACAAGTTATGCGATTATGCTATACACAATTGACTAAGACACATGCGATAGTGTCGATAGGACTTATGTCTAAGTCTCTATTCTTGCTCACGTGCTCCCGCACATAAACAAGGTGACCGCATACCACCGTATCCTACTTCTGGACGCATGCGATGTGACCGCATACTATCATATTCTATCTATAGGGTGCATGCACCTGTCTCTTATACACATCTAGATGTGTATAAGAGACAGCCGCATACCACCGTATCCTACTTCTGGACGCATGCGATGTGACCGCATACTATCATATTCTATCTATAGGGTGCATGCACTATGTACTAGCAAACATAACTTATTCCTAAGCCTCTATTCTTGCTTATGCGATCCAATCTGTCTCTCCCAAGCCTAGATTTGGTTTTTAGACTACTCTCTCAAGTATGCTCAAATGATGAATGATGCACTCATAAGACAAGGTAATCACATAAAGCATGGTTGACATAAGATTATTCCTATCCCTAGGAACACTGCTTACTTCGCTTAGTGAGTTTAACTACTTACCCTCTCGAGCAATTAGTCGCTGTTGATTCTGCTCATAGACAAGCATTGCGACCACTCATAGACAAGCGTTGCTACAGGCTCACACTAAGCAAAGAGGATTTTCTCACAACACTCGCGCAATGCACAACTCTCGATGGTTTGCTACATGCTTCATATGTCTATGCCGCATGATTAAGTATGCGATACTCTAGCAATCTTACTTAGTCATTACAATGAAAGTAAAGGATAATAAAGCAGAGGTAGAAGCTGGAATAGAAGGAAATAGAGAAATACATTGATTACTGATGACAGGAAATTAGATGTCAATTACTCGACAACTAAAATTCTATGGACGCAATATGCGATGCATGTTCTTAGTGTATGTGTTGATTATCATGCGTCGATGGTCATGCGTTGGAATGACTATGCGTTAACGACAGTATACGATAACCATGCGTTCTGTCACAAGTTTTCTTATGCTCACGCCAAGTATAATGCGAATGCAAGTTTCTCGGGTGATCTGAGGTCAAACTTAGGGACTTGTAGCTAGACGTATGCGGTAATGTGCATGTGGCGGTTGAATAAAAGAATGATGGAGGGGTTGTTAAGCTAATACTACTCCTACTCCTAACTAACAGACAACACAATGAGAATATGAATGAGAGGTAGAGACACGACAACTATGATAGGAAGTAAATGGATGGAAAAACAGATAAAATGTGGAGATGTCTTTATTACAACCCTTAAGAGTGACCACAAGGGCAACCTTAGTCAACGCAAGCTTTGCGATCATGCTACACACACTTGAGCCTAATTCTAAGACGTATGCAATGTATATGCGATAGTGCTGGGAAGCCTATGCCTGCCTAAACCTTCATAACTCGCTCACGTGCTCTCGCCGCATGAACGTGATAGCCGCATACCACTGTATCCTACTTCCTGGACGCATGCAATATCCTCTCCGTAGGGTGCATACGCTGTGTAAAAGCAAATGGAGCTTATCTCTAAGTTACCCATTCTTGCTTATGCATTCCAATCCGCTCTCTTGAGTCTTAGATTTGGGTTTTAGAGTACTTTCTCAAGTATGCCTAAATGATGATTGATGCGCTCATAAGTCAAGGTAACTGCATAAACTTGGTTGACCTAAGATTATTCCTATCTCTAGTGAACAATAGCTTACATTGCTTAACGCGACCAACCACTTACCCTCCCGGACAGTTAGTTGTTGCTAACTTTATTCATAGACAAGCGCTACGTTAGCTTCACACTAAGCAAATAAAGTTTACTCACACACTTACGCAACGCACACCTCTCGGTGGTTTGCTACATGCTTCATATCCCTAATCCATATGACTAAGTGTGCGATACTTTAGCAATCTCACTAAGTGATGCAATGAAAGTTAAAGATACTAAGTAAAGAAGATGGAGATGGAATCGAAGGAAACACAGAAATGCATTGAACACATAATGTATTAATTCCTTAATCACAAAATGTAATACAATACAATATAAGAAAAGAAGAGAAAATGAAATGACTGGCTGGAAGAAATGACTTGCTTCCAGTGGATGTGCGTCAAGGCTGTCGGTGGTGCCATGGAAGGGTGGTGAGCTGACTCTCTCGAGATCTAACTCTGGTCGAAGGTTCTGATCGTAACTCGGAATGGAAGAGGAAGATGAAAAACTCTCAAACTTTCTTCTCACGCATTAGTTTGGATCGTAGGGATAACCCTAGAGAAGTTGAAATTTTGCTCATCAGCTTCTTTATATAGAGGTTGGATCGTCGACAACATTAATGGATTGCTCTGATTCTGACATTCGCTGTGTGTTAGTTCTTTCTGAATCTCTGCTGCTAACGATGCTGTAGGTGAAATATCAACATCAGCTTTTGATTTTCTCGAGATCTGCGTTGATGCGTTCATTCCACCAACCTTGCATTGATCCTTTATTATGCGTTATCGTGTAGCTGCAATCATACAGTGACCTCATTTGCTTAATACCGAAACTTCTACACGATGACCGCAATCGCTTGACGAGCGCGACTCCCATGCGATGGACGCATGCGACTGATTACCGTAACACCCATGCGTTGATCGAACGTGTTTGCCTTTGTGATGGAGAGTTACTCTGCATGTGGTCATCTATGCGGTAGTCTGGCTTCCGCGTTTGCATCCACTTCCTGCATTAGCTACAAAAATAGATAATTGAACACATAATAACACATAATAATGGGTTAGCTGAGATTCTCAATGCTGAACAGCGCAAGCTCATTTTCTCATGAATTCCTAACATAATTGCCGCATATTATGCTTAACAGTCCTCATAATTCTAAATAAAGGGCCTAAGATGACATGCATTTCTGCATGTCATCAATCACAAAATGTATTAATATCTTAAGCCAAAATGTAATACAATACAGAGATAGAAGAGAGATGGAGGGTCAGATGTAAACAATGTCTTGCTTCCATCAGATCTGTGTCAAGACTACCGGTGGTGCCATGGATGGGTGGGGGAGTAATCTCTCTCGAGATCTATCTCCGGCGAAGCTCTGGTCGTCACTCGGAATGGTTGAAGGAATGAAGAACTCTCAAGAATGTCTTCTCACGCTTTCGTCTGTGATCACAAGGATCTCCCCTAAGGCAGAAGCTCGGATCATTTCAAGTTGTGCTCTAAGGCTTCTATTTATAGAGCTCGATCGCCGACAACATTAATGGTCCTTCTCTGAATTTATGCTGCTAACGGCGTGATGGACATGCTTTGAATCTTTGATACTAACAGCGTGGTAGGTGAAATGTCAACATCACCTTTTGATACTCCCAAGGTATGCATTTATGCTTGGTTTCTGAAGTATCATCGCATTCCACCACCCTTGCGTTCATCCCTCTATTATGGTTATTACTCTGTAGCTGCAACCTCTATGCGATGGACGCATGCGGTTAATGGCCGAAACATCCATGTGTCGAACATATGCAATCACCTCTACGATGGTGAGATTCATCGCATTTGATCGATTCCTGCGATAGCTACAAAAATAGACAATTGGACGCAAAATAACGCATAATAGTGGGTTAGCCGAGACTTTCAATGCTGATCGATGCAAGCTCACTTTTCTCATGAATTCTTAGTATAATCACAACATATTCTACTTATTAGCCCTCATAATTCTAAATAAAAGGCCTATAATAATGTACATTTCTGCCCTTCATCAATGTGCTAAGATCATTAGCAATGAGTTCTCTCCATAACATAGAGATGTTTAAAACTACCATAACTCAAAATAAATGACAAAAGGTTTCTCCTAAGGAAAATACCCAACTTTGGCACCTTTGATTAGGGCACATCAATCTCAATAGGATTGAGAGGTTGGTGAAGAATGGACTTCTAAGCGAGTTAGGGGAAAATTCTCTACCGGTGTATGAATCTTGCCTTGAGGGCAAGATGACTAAAAGACCTTTTACTTGAAAAGGTTATCGAGTAAAAGAGCCTCTAGAGTTAGTGCATTTGGACCTTTGTGGTCTGATGAATGTGCGAGCCAGAGGAGGTTATGAGTATTTCATCACCTTTACTGATGATTACTCTCGGTATATGTTTATTTGATGCAACGGAATTCTGAATCCTTTGAAAAGTTCAGAGAGTTCAAGGCTGAAGTTGAAAACGCATTGGATAGACGAATTAAAACACTTCGATCAGATCAGGGTGGAGAGTTTTTGGATTTAGGGTTCTAGAACTATTTGATAGAACATGGAATCGTTTCCCAACTCTCAGCGCCGGGTACACCTCAGCAGAATGGTGTAGCAGAGAGGAGAAACAAAACCTTGTTGGACATGGCTTGGTCAATGATGAGTTACGCTTTCTTACCAGACTCGTTTGGGGGTTTTGCAGTGGAGAACTTACGGTGCATATCCTCAACTGTGTTCCTTCCAAGAGTGTTATGAGAACAACTTTGGAGTTGTGGAACGGGTGTAAAGCTAGTTTGTGTCACTTTCGCATATGGGGTTACCCAACACATGTGCTTGAGGCTAATCCAAAGAAACTAGAACCATGTTCGAGGTTGTGCCTCTTTTGTAGCCTATCCGCCACCAGAGATAAATCACCACCCCCCACGAGAGGTGCGTTACACTCTTTATGATGCTGAAGGGAAAACAGAGTGTTTGGTGTCCACGAGCGCTACCCTCTCCTACAGACGCGCATCTCATCACAGGAGAGACAGTCCACGTAGTAAAGATCGTGTTGCGAATGAGCTTTCTAACGAAGGTCCTGCTTCATCAACACGAGTTTGTTGATGGTAGTTCATACTGGTAAGTCACTGTCTCCACACTCAAAAGTTGAGGGACCCTTGATGTAGTGGAGGGGTTGGGAACCTAGCTGTTCGTTATATTGGTTCACGGAAATCCTGGCTTTAAGTTAGCCGATGGCGAGTTTTAGGATCCGTTGTTATCAGAAGGTAATGAAGGATGTTGACCGGGATGAATGGGTCAAAGCCCTAGATCTCGAGATGAGTCGATGTACTTCAACTCAGTATGGGATTTTGTAGATCAACCTGATGGGGTAAAACCCATAGGTTTGCAAATGGATCTACAAAAGGGAATGGGGTGTCGATGGGAATGTGCAAACCTTTCAAGGCTAAACTTGTGGCAAAAGGGTTATACCCAGTGGAGAAGTCAACATGAGGAGGACTTCTCGCCTGTTGCCAGTTTAAAGTCTATCCGCATCTTCCTGTCCATTCCATATTTTATGACTATGAGATATGGCAAATGGATGTCAATTCCTTTCTAAATGGTAATCTTGAGGAGACCATTTATATGGTGCAGCTCGAAAATTCTATTCCAGAGGTCAAGAGAAAAGTTTGTAAACTGAATCGGTCCATTATGGGCTGAAAACAGGCGTCTTTGATCTTGAGAACATTTGGTTGGATATATTGTGATCAAATCGTATGCTTTGACCAAAACTTCGATGATCTCTTGTGTCTACAAGAAATCATCAACAGTTCAGTAGTTTTCCTATGTTGTATTATAGACGATATCCTACTCATGGTAATGATGTAGGTCTAGTCTGACATCAAGTATAAGAACTGGCTAGCGACCCAATCTCAAATGAAGATTTTGAGAGGAGACCTTAGTTTGTGTCTGGGTATTCAGATCTTTTGGATAGCGAAGAACAAAGTGCTAGTGCTATCTCAAGCATCGTACATTGACAAGATGTTGCTTCCAAGACTCAATGTAGAACTCCAAAAGGGCCTCATGCCTTTCAGGCATGGAGTTACATATGTCTAAGGAAATGTGTCCTAAGACACCTCAAGAGGTGAAGAGATGAATACGGGTCCCCTATTCATCTGTCGTTGGCAGTTTAATGTATCCAATGTTGTGTACTAAACGGACATCTGCTACATTATGGGGATTGTTAGTAGGTATTCAATCTAATCCAAGTAGGGTACTCGCAGGTAGAAACATCCTCAAGTATCTTGGAGAACAAGGGACTACATGCTCGTGTATGGAATGAAGGATTTGAATCCCTTACTAGATACACGAACTTTGACTTTTAGACTATTAAGGATTTTCGGAAATCCACTTCAGGTTAGTGTTTTACTCTTACGGAGGGGCTATATGTGTGCAAAGCACTAAGCAAGGGTGCACCGTTGAGCTCACGATGGAGAGCCAAGTATGTAACGGCTTGTGAAGCTACTAAGGAGACCGTTTGGCTCGAGAAGTTCCTGACTGATCTGGAAGTTGTCTCCAGATATGTCTAGACCAATCACCCTTTATTACGATAATAATTGTGACGTGGTGAACTTCAGGGAGCCAGGAGTAACAAGCGCGAACAAACATATAGAGTGAAATATCTCTCATCTATGAGATAGTGCATCGAGGAGACAGTGATTGTCACGAAGATCGCTTCAGAGACAAACGTTGCTGACGCGTTTACAAAGGCTCTCACAGCTACATTTTTTAGGGTCACCTTTAGAGCATGGGTCTCATGGGACCGCCCGTGGTTAGACTAGGGCAAGTGGGAGATTTTGTACTAGGCCTTAGTGCCCTAGTTTATGATTTTTACTTGTTGTTTTGTACACCCCACTCGCTTTAGGACAAGTGGGAGATTGTTTGGGGTTAATGCCCTAAACTCTCGTTGGATCCTATAGTTTGTAAACACCTGTATTGAATAACGTTTGTGATGTAATAATATATGTAGTTTGTAAACACTGTTGTCTATGAAACATGAGATGTTTTATTTTCTTTACATATAACAATAAACTAAGATCCTTTGTTGTCGTTGTAACTTAAACATGTATGTGAAGACATACAGGTGGATCATGCCTTAAGTGATAACCAAAATGGTCTATAGTATATGGATATAGGAGGGAAACCTTATCCTGGTGACACTACGGATGATTGGCCCGCTTTGTAAAATTGTTACAATTGTTGTGATGTGCTACAGATTTTCAAATCCTTTCACCATTCATGTGAAGGACATGCGAGAAGAGGGCGTTCCTCTACAATGAAGTTTGTTTTAAGACCGGACCAACGAAGTGTATAGTCTCGTTATATAACATCGTTCCATGACAGAGACTTCACTTTTACTAGGGTGACCATAGTAGATATGAATCTTAATTCCTCGAGTGTAGGTTGGGGATCTCTCCCTTGCTTTGATGGTAAGTCCTTTGACTTTATATTGGTGCGAAGTTGTAGATAATGCTAACTCAAACCTAGCCACTTTGAGGATTTACTGATTTGGGAGGCTGGGCAACTCAGCTACAACTAGATGAATTCACATTCTTACTCGAACAGGTAAGTAGATAAGATTGCTGCCTTTATAGGGCTGATTTTGGGGCTTTGAACGATGTAGTGCGCACACACCTCAGGCCCGAGAGGTGTCCATGATAATACGACTATGAGATATTGTTCATCTAAGAGATCAATGGTAACTTAACAGTTAGATGTAACTAATAGGGGGAAATGGTAAATTGGCCCAGCTGTACATTACGAGCATCTGTGAAAGGTTATAGTACTGTTGATTGTTTATATCCGATGGAACAGAAAATATATCTATGGTGAAAGGAGTGCAGCTATCGGTCTCTAGCGGAGTACCCGAAGTTTAAAGGATGGTGATTTCGTGGCCTAAAGAGTTTAGTCAGCTATTCACGTACTTGTTGGAGCTTCAAGCTACATGTCTAATAAAGTCCCCTTGGATAGTCAATGAATTCAATGTTGACAATCAGTTTTTGGGTCAGTTTGACTATTCAAATTGACAAGAAAAGTTAGATATATATGATATGATTAAATTGCCAATTATATATTATATTAGTTGACATGATGTATGAGATAACATTATATTAGAGGAAAAAAGGAATATAAATATGATTTATATATAGTAGAAGGAGAAAGGACTATGGTTTAACTGTTTGCATTTGATGTGATATTAAAACTATAGGTATATTGGATTAATTCCACTAACCAACACCTCGACACCACCACTTAATGTTGATTGAAGTATCAATCAGCTGATTAAGTGGATGGGTTGCATGTACAACACCTAAATACTCCAATTTTTTTAGATTGGAATGACTTCATGCATTACTGAAATTCTGAAATTCAGATTATTTTTTCTTGTTTTTCTCTCAAACCCTTTATCGTTCTCTTCACCTAATTCACCTCAATCTAAGATTCGACCTCTCAATCCAAGTTAGAGGATAGTAGACACTAGAAGAATTCGGTCTTTAATGTTGGTTTAACCGACATTAAAGGGCTTTAATGTCGATTGACAACAGACATTAAGATAGTTTTATATTAAAGCCCTTTAATGTCGGTTTTAAACTAACATAAAGGGCTTCAATAACAAACCTTCAATGTCGGTTGCAAACGACATTAAAGACCTTCAGTGAAATTTCCAACCAACATTAAAGGTCTTTAAATGTTGGTTGCAATCGACAATTAAAGGTCTTCAAATAAATTTTCAAACCGACATTAAAGGTCTTCAATGAAATTTTCCAACCAACATTAAAGGTCTTTAATGTCGGTTGCAACCGACGTTAAAACCTGTGTTTTTTTTTAAAATTCTTAACACGACATTGAAGCCCGAATCTGTCCATTTTTTTCTAAATTCCATTGTCGAATCTACCGAATCCATTTTTTTTGGTCAATAAGTTAAAAACGACATTATATGTCTCGTGTTGGGTGAGGAAAATGTCCGTCATTGTTTTATATTAAAAAATATACAAATTTGCATGGCAAGCCCATCATTATTTGTCTTCCACCTATGAATTTATACCACAAACAAGAATTAATATTTCTACTTTCGTTACATATACTCATCAAATATGAAATAAACACACTAATCACCAACATTTGCATAACAATACCAAACCAGCTTTCATAGAATACTTATACCAAAGCCATCATTTCTCTCATTCACAAATATACATTAGTACTAATTCCATGAATACTTAACACCGAATACCCCATGAACACAAAAAATATATTATACATATAATTCTCCAATAAATAATAATAAATCATGTCCTCCACCTATGAAATTTATCCACAAAACGAGAAATCACAATACCAAAACTAGACTTTCATAGAATACTTACACCAAGCCATCATTTCTCTCAATTCACAAATATCAAATTAGTACTAATTCCATTCACAAAGATCATGGTTAGAGTAAATTTACTATTCAATTCTAAAGCTAGCATTTACATTCTATTGAGACAAAAAACAAGAATTACATCCTATACACAAATCCCAACAAAACTTGCCCATTGGGTTCAAATTACGTCATCTCTCCTTGCGTATATGCATCTTTTGTATTGAACTACAAAAAAGAAAAAAGATAAATTCAACATAGTTTACGCCCATTTATTAAATTAAAGCTAGTACCATATAAAAAATATTGACGAGGGCACTGCATATAAAGAAGTTGAAAAAAGTTGTTAAATTGTTATAAAGAAGTCGAATGAACATAAATTGTTAAAAAATAAATGCAAATTTACCTTTATAGGTTTCCATTTTGGATAAGACCAATGGTGTTGGAGATCATGCTTGGCTTGCATGTTTTCAATCCCTAAATAGTTTAAAAACATTAGTTAAATATAAATACTTCAATTAAGAGCTAAGAAAGTTCAATTAACACTTACATTATTATAACTCCATGAAAATCCTCTTGAACCTTAATTCGAAGAGAGTCCAAAACATAAACATAATTTTCTTGTAGATTGATTACAATCAATATCCAATGATAACTATAATAAGCAACAATTTTGAAATATTAGTACGTGTATAATACAAATTAAAAATAACTTAAGAACTTGTATGTACTTACCCTGTGTTATATGGAATGAGGACTAATTGGTCTAAATTAGCCAATTCTAGTTGATTGGCTAAATTTCTGGATCGGATATCTTGAGATTTCACGTGTGGCAATATTCTTGCTTGATCAATTATAAAAAACTTCTTCGTAATATTACGACCACATTCATCCCAAAGATACTTAAACAAAGTAAAAGTTATTATTTATAAACATGAAACAAAATATACATGAGTGAATCTAGATGAGTAATACTTATGCAATGTATGTCAAAATACACATGTAGCCTATTTTAACCATATTGCAATATTGGATCAGATCATCGCGGCCTAAATAAATAAATTTGTCTCTTCCAAATATATGCTCGTCCAAAGTGATACCGATCATGTCTACATCGTTCATGTTATGCATGGCATGTCCATTCAATAGTTTGATAGTACCATTGGCGTTAATATATTTGGAGGACTGGCTGAAGCTCTTAATTGGTGAATGATCCTACCATAACCAAAGTTACAAAAATTCAAAGTAGGAAAAATAATAAATAACCAAACTCATATACTAAAAAAGAGACATACTTTTTTCTTGTCAACCATAACTAATAGTTCACGAGGCCATTTTATGAAGTTGCCCATTGCTTGCTTTAAGAACTCTATTTTACCCTTCACAGGAATTGGTATAGGCAAATCTTCTCTGATGACAATGTCAATCAGAACTTTAATAGTTAAGCATGACACATCATCATCAAATGTTGTGGCTACTGGAACAATATTATCTATAGTTCCTATAGCCAAGTGGCATGGTGTCCCTTTAACAAATTTAAAAGAACTTATGTCATGCATGGTTAAGTACGTATAATATGATTAAAATTTAAAAGCCACAACAAATAAATTACCTCCAAATCTTCTTTAGACATCTTCTCAGGATCTTCTTCTTCAGATGCACTTAGTGCAACACTTCCAACATATGATTTGGATTGATGAGATTGTCTGCTGTGAGTTCTTTCTCTTGACACTTTACCATGTCGAACATTTTTTTTTACTAGAGCCTCCTTCAATTTCTTGGCTCATAGAGGACTTTGGTTTTACTAATTTGAAATATTAAGAATGGGAAACAAAATCACCCATTCCTTTAACACATCCCCAATGTTCTTCCGTACCCAATGCTTCGGTGAGAACATCTCCACCTTCATGAACTTCAGCCAACTTATCCTATAAAACAGATTACAATTTTCACACAATATCTATATCATCACAAGTTCCAAACATTATACATATGCCATCTTAAACTTTGCACAATATATACTTACAATTCGATTGGCACATTCTCGGGTAACTTGATCAAAGTATTCATTATTCTTTCCTTTTCTTGCTTCTTTCCATAAAGTCGTCCGATAAGAAGGGTCATTCGATAGGTTCTACATGAACATACATATTTAATTAGCATAAACATATTAGAAAAAAGATTTAATTTAAGTCGAATAACTCATTAATTCTTGGGCAAGATTCACATAGCCCTTCCGAAAAATGTGGTGATTATATACACATTTCGCACGTTTTTGTTTTTTAAGACAACTGATTTTCTGTACAACAAATCTAGTTGAAGTTACCTATCAAAACAATGATAATGTTGACATGTAATTTATTGTGAATGACTTACCTCCCATTCTTCACTCAATCGTTCATTAACAAACAATGTCCAATGATCTTGCTTGAGAATATTATTGGGGTGAAAATTGCAAGATCGAGGGTTCATCTTTAAATGGAAGTATGAACTTTTGAGTCAACGTTGTCTTGAAAGGTTGAAACTTCCTAGATGCAGACATTAGTATACAATATTTGGACTTAGAGTCCATAATGAACGACATCTGCACAATGAAAAAAGTAGTTAAACAATAAACTAATAAACTACTATACATATGAATTAAAAGTTTAGAAAACATACCACTACATAATCAAAAAGTTTGTCTTTTAAATGGTTTGGAACTTTTTTCCAAGAATCATACGTTATAGAAATTTGTTGCCGAACACAAACTCCTATATAACTCTGTATCTTCTTTGCTCCAGATCCAACCGGTTGTCCATGTTCATTATAATCAATGGTCAACCATTGCCCAGATGTCCTTATTTGTGCCAACTCAGACATTGTAGTTGGACCACGTGGTATACTTATTCTACTATGTTTTTGTGGGATCATATTTCTATCATCCTCGCTGCAAATTGTTGAAGTTTCCACGTCAGTCTGCAAAAAAAAAAAAAAAAAAAAAAAAAAATCTTTACTCACACAAAAAACATATAATCTTAATATTTAAATACATATAACCATAGTAAATGACATTCCATGTTTAATACATTATTTATCAATCCATCTACCCTCACAATCATTTCTTTGCATACCTCCATAACCACACTCTTGTAGCATATCTTCTATTTCATCTTCATAAAAACCATCCTCAATTGTTCATTGTGGAGATGTTAAAACAATTAACCAACCCGAATTTGCGAGGTCTTTTACGTAAAACACTTGTTTTGCTTGGGAGGCTAAAATACACTAGAAGAAATTTGGGCTTTAATTTCGGTTTTAAACTGACATTAAAGATAGTGTTATTAAAACCCTTTAATGTCGGTTTTAAACCGACATTAAAGGGCTTCAATAACACAGCCTTCAATGTCGGTTGCAACCGACATTAAAGGTCTTCAGTGAAATTTCCAACCGACATTAAAGCCTATGTTTTTTTTTTAAAATTCTTAACCGATATTAAAGCCCAAATCTGTTCGTTTTTTTTTAAATTTCGTTGCCGAATCCATTTTTTTGGTAAAAAAGTATAACATGACACACCTTCATCGAATGCTGTGGCTATGACATATTATTTATGTATGGATTGCAAAACTATTACATTTAATCCATAAATTCTACTATAAAATTATAATTTAAAAGGTCGTACAATAATTCAGCCCTTGAAAACATAAATTACAAGTAATACAAACATTATGATTTTACAAACATTATGAGTTTACTGTCCCTCTCCACTTGGTAAGTATGGATCCCTTCATAATTCTTCTTGAACATATCCCCCAAGTTTCAGCAGTATTTGGTTATAAGCATCTTTTACTCCTTTTTTGCACCTGCAAAACAAGAAAACTCAATAGTTGAATAAATGAGAGAATCTTCTTTTTAAAAGTATGAGTCATCAACTAAAACTTATTAAAACTGTGAGTCAAACATTATTTTAGTGTATTTAAATAGCATAATGCACATGTTCTCAAGCCAATCAATCGTTTAGTTCCTGCATCTATCACTTAGCTTTAACGGCCCATCGTGTAGCTCAATCGTTTAGTAAACGATCTTGTGCATAGGCTATCGTTTACCTACCGCGCCCACCATTTACCTCCATCGTTTAGCGCTGACGCCTTATCGTCTAACGCATTCGCCTATCGCTTAACATCATCGCCTATCGCTTAGCATTCCACCTATCGTGTAGCGCGTTCGCTCATCGTCTAGCGCAGCACGACTATCATCTAGTGCTCATGCCCATCGCGTAGCGCCATCATGTAGTCTATTGCTTAGTGCCCACACATCTTCTATACGATCGTCCAGCGCCCACACATCTAGTATACGATCGTCCAGCGGCCACCTACATGATTGTCCAACGCCCGCATATATCAACATGATTGTCTAGCGCATTGCTTAGCTTCGCACATCTATTATACAATCGTCTACCTCATCATTTAACTCCCCGCATTGCTACACAATCGTCCAGCACCCGCCTACATGATCGCCTACCTCATTGTGTAGTGCTACCCATTTGCTACACGATCGTCTACCCAGTACCTTGTGCTCAACATTTCGCTTTCACTGCTCTTGCTCATGCATACCCAACGCAAGAGCAACTCTTGGCAACGCCTCTTGCCAATACTCCAACAAATGTATCATATACAACAAAACTATTAATCAAATCGAATTTCAAAGGCCATAGACATATAAAAAGTAGGCCCAAATCTTGGAGCAGAGAGACATATTGAAGTGAAACCGCAGGTGGCTTTCATTGAGACATTTACACAAACAGTTGAGAGGCGTCACATAAGAACAAAAATTGTTGTGAGTTTAAGAGAGGGAAGAGAAGAAGAGAATACTGATCTAGACGAACAACGAACGGCGAACTTCAGATCTTCAGATCGAACAACGAACGGCGGCACACGGATCAGCGCATCTGCTCATCGTCTAGTGCAACACGGCTATCGTCTAGTGCTCATGCCCATTGCGTAGTGCCATCGTGTAGTCTATTGCTTAGTGCCCGCGTATCTGCTATACGATCGTCCAGCGCTCGCCTACATGAAGGATGATCGTCCAGTACTCGCACACTGTCTCTTATACACATCTAGATGTGTATAAGAGACAGGTCTAGTGCTCATGCCCATTGCGTAGTGCCATCGTGTAGTCTATTGCTTAGCGCCCGCGCATCTGCTATACGATCGTCCAGCGCCCGCTCTGTCTCTTATACACATCTAGATGTGTATAAGAGACAGGACCTGCACGAAAGCCAGATCTACACCATGACAGACCTACACGGGTTGCACGGCGGCGCGGGTTACGCTACCCATTGGCAAGGGTTTGGAAGAGAGACGTGAGAAAGAAGAGGGTCTGAAGAAGGAAGTGTGAGAATGAGAGGAAAAAAAAAATAGGGGGAGAGTGAAGAGGG
Organism: Benincasa hispida; assembly: GCF_009727055.1. Classification (NCBI taxonomy): domain Eukaryota; kingdom Viridiplantae; phylum Streptophyta; class Magnoliopsida; order Cucurbitales; family Cucurbitaceae; genus Benincasa; species Benincasa hispida. The sequence goes on from NC_052360.1 coordinate 31,200,998, forward strand.
AAAAATGAAAAAAATAGGGGGGAAAATAGAAAATAGGGGGAGAATGAAGAGGGAAAAAATAAGTGGGTATTTAATGTCGATTTAAAACTGACATTAAAGGTACCCCTACAATGTCGGTTTAAAACCGACATTAAAGATCCTCTTTTTAAAAAAATAAAACCGACATTATACATCCGATTTCACTTTTTTCAACCGACATTAAAGGCCAAAATTCTTGTAGTGATAAATGGGTCTAATTTATGTCCAATACGATTGAGGTCCATAATAGTAAACCTAAATTCGTCTGTTTTGACTTCAGTTCTATTCTCAACCCAATTACACTTGAATAAAATAAATGATAATCCATGATAGTCAAGCTCCCATATTTCTTGTATTACACCATAGAAGGTCATATCTGACATGACGGGCCTTTTATCCTTAGCACTAGAGACTCGCATTGTGGTAGCCGTTATACTAACTCCACTATTTTGAACCCTCCTAACATCATCGCGATTCTTTGTGTGATAATAGTAACCATTGACCACATAACCAAAATATTTTGCCACAGTTGGACAAGGTCCATTAGCTATCCATCTCAAAGAAGGCGATATGGAATTTTTGGGAACTTCGAGAGCTAGTGCAACCTACAATATATTTCATAATATTTTAGTAGTTAACATTTAATTATACATCAAATAGTAAGTCTCTAAAGATTACCCATGTGGACAACCACCGACTGAATGTACGATTACGCTCTTCTTGAAGCCACTTTCTACCTTTATTTTTACTAGAATTGAGCTTAGACAAAATATCCATATGTTGCCTATTATAAATGACAAAGTTAGTAGATTATTGAATAATCAAGTAACCTAAAACGAGAATAAGATGGAGATATACATACTCGACGTAAGGAAGCACATCATTTACATTTTGAATGACATAAAGATGAGCTTGATCCAACTTATCCTTACTCGATCTGATAAAAGAAGCAGCTGACAATGCTCTATCAATGTTTGAATTCGCTTTCTTTGTTGATGAGTTTAGCCCAATAGAATTAACACTAGATACGAATTCATAACAAAACTTTATAGTCTCTTCAACAATATAATTTTCTCCAACACATCCTTCTGGTCGATTTTTATTTCATATATAAGTTTTCAACACTTTCATGTATCGTTCAAAAGGATACATCCACCTCAAATAAACAGGCCCACAAAACTCAACTTCTCTTACGAGATGCACTACAAGGTGTACCATTATTGTGAAGAATGATGGAGGAAAATACTTCTCTAAGAGGCATAGAGTGACAACGATATCCTCTTGCATACCCTTTAACTGAGATGAATCAATCGCCTTGCAACATATAGCATTAAAGAAGAAGCATGGGCGAGTAATTGCAAGTCTTACATGTTTGGGTAAAATATCATGAATGGCTACCGGTAATAATTGTTGCATAAGAACATGATGGTCATGCAACTTGAGTCCATAAAGTTTCAAATCTGTGAGCGACACTAAACTTTGAATGTTCGATGAATAGCCTTCAGGTACTTTAATTTCTTATAGTACCTTACAAAAGCTCAATTTCTCAGCTCGTTTTAATGTATAACATGCGGGAGGTAAAAAGGCTTTTTGCTCTCCTATTTGAGGGGCTAAACTCTGATCTAATTGTTCAGTTCCACCAAATCTAATCGATCTTTTTACCATCCTTTTATTTTACCAGGAATATCAAGCAATGTGCCAATAAGATTGCACATACATTCTTTTTCATGTGCATCACGTCTAAACAATGTCGCACGTCAGATACTTCCAAGTATTCTAACTCTAAAGAATAGATTTTTTCTTCCAAATAAGTTGAAGTGTATCTCCTCTGTTCTTTTCTTTGATACTTTCCTTACCAAATGAATATTGATACTTACTTGTTTCTGCAAGAATTTTTTCTTCGCCACTCCAATGGTTTCTTGACCAAATTCTAATTCTTGTGCACCATTAAAAGGCTTTCCTTTTTGTTTCTGGACCAAATTCTAATTCTTGTGCGCCATTAAAATTCTTTCTTTTGTTTCCTATATGGATGATGGCAAGGTAGAAATTGTGATGTCCCGAGATATGCTATCTTCTTCCCTTTTTTGGGTAAATAAGTGGATGAAGTATTCTCTCCCAAAATTGGACCAATGCATGATATCCTTTAAACTGTAGCAACCACACAAAGTTACATACCGCAGGGAAATCATTAATTGGTCCATAAATAAAATGGCTTTTAGCATGAAACGTTTGTTCTTCATATCACCGTAACATTCTACCATCTTTCAAAGTTTTCAAGTCATTCTATTAACGGGAGCTAAATTAAACATTTTATGTCATTTCCTCGGTTGTTTAGGATCGAGATAA